>NC_053414.1:13129516-13399516 GCF_016859285.1 Xiphias gladius | reverse complement strand
GTGCAAGTAATTTTTCTTCCTTCCTTCATTCCTTCCTTCCCTATGTCAGATATTCCCATGACAATGCGTAGCGTAGAGTAAATATGAAATCTGATAATGATGGCTTTAGGCCACAGCTAGTCTCCTCTGGGTCGTCAGACAGTTAAAGTCTGCTGTCTTGACCTCTGACCCTCCCCAGCTGGGTCCTGGGCCATGGAGCCATGCTGATATCATTTTACATATTACAAATGATATAGATATATGTAGTCAGATGCTATGAGTTATATCATTTTTATAGAATGTATACTCCTGTTCTAACTTTCTATATTAGTATTTTTTAAACTTTTTTTTGACAGAACATCAAACTTGTCTTGGGATTTATTTGTACAATTCTGGCACAATTACCTCTGGTCATTGTGTACAGTTTGCAAGTGCAACTTGTTCTCTGTGCATATGACTATAAGGCTTTGAATTTAGATTTTTAGTTCTATTCATAATACCTACACATAATACGGTGGCATTTAATAATGTAATTTATTCATTTTTCTGTAACTGGTGTGGATGGATGTAATATGCTTTAAGTAAGGTATTTATATGATACCAACAGTCCCAAATTGTAATTAGAAATACAGATTTATAGTGGAGAAAAATTTTTATGTAAAATAGGAATTAATTAAAGCCTTCACAGCATGCCAGATAAAACAGAGTAAAACAAGTACACGCAGAGTAAAATTGAGACTTGAAACATTCTTGACCTCTTATCAGACTTTTGACTGTAAGCTACAAATGTGTTTCAAAAGGCATCCTCCTTCATTAAGTCCACATTATTGTACCCATCAACCCTCTCAGCACTGCCTGTTTGTTTCCCAAACATTGACATCCAATGGGTCAAATAGCCCAGAAATTGGGTGCGTCAGCACTGAGTTGTTAGAACAGTCTCAAGAGAACCAATTCCCCGCTCTGCGCTAAGTCTTGAGAGGCAAGTACTCTGCTTTTCATTTTCTGTGCAAAGTGAGAAAACCTGTTCAGGCAAACAACGGTGAGTACAAAAAAGATGCAGAAGTCATCAAAAAGTCATAATTATGATACTTGTCTGCTCTGTTATTTTTTCTGTTTTTGGAGGGGGGATAATTTTTCATGGAATGAAATCACAACTGAGCAAAATCCAACTCAAATTGGCCTTTTACACACTAAAAAGAGGGCAAATGGAAGGACAGAAACAGGGAGCGGAGGGAGAGGAAAGTGGAACAACATAATTTGCGCAGGGGTTTTGATTATGTGCCGCAGAAACAAATAATTAAGGCCAGTAGAAAAAGAATGATGAGTGTCTGTTTGCTGAGGAGGATGCATTGCTGCAGGAGAACACTGGTTTACTTAAGGTTGTCATGTGAAAGGAACATCTAGAGTTCATCTCAGCTTCTTTGTCATTCAAACTTTTTCAGATTGAATGCTCTGAGATTTTATGTCCACTCCAAGTTAAATTATTTGAAATAAACAAAGCAAAATAATGGTTTAACATCAGTGGGAAGTGGCATTTTCGAAAGAGTGAGTGCTTTGTACAGTACGCTAGAGACATAAGCAGGAGCACGTGGCTCAGGGCTGGTACTGTCGGTGACCTGATTTATGGTCATACAAGGATGCTCACACACTCACACACACACACATACACTCAAACAGGCAGTGTGTGTGCATGTGACAAGGAATAGCGTGTCGATCAGATGGCACAGGGATAGAAGTGTCACTGTTCTGCTACCACTACAGGGCCACAAGACATCATATGACACCGACAGGAACAGCTCTCCACTTGTGATAGCAAGAGAGAGAAATGGGGAGAAAGATGTAGAGAGAGACAGACGAGGGCACGGAAAGGTCTGAGAGAAAAGAAAGGGAGCCACATGATTGCCTGTGTCACTGATCACTGTAGTCAGGCCTCCGCTAATAAGTGCACATTTGTGAAAAAAAAAAAAAAAAAAAATTTCGACTGTATTTGTGGTAGCAGAACGGCAAAATATTAATGGCTGAGAGCGCAGTCTTCTAATGACCATTTAGCGATTCGTGACCTAATGACACGTTATGTATAAAATTTTCCATGTGTTGGTTTTTTTTTTTTCCCGAGAAGGTTGAGACTCTACTCATGAGGTCAGGAGTCAAAGCTACAATTTTGTCAGCACCAGCACAAGCCCTGGTGCATGTGTGGACACGTGGACACGCACTAACACACGCACAGCGCTCATGCATATGTACACCTCTGACCTTGTAGGCACTGAGCTGACCAGACAATTGTTCCTCTCACCGAATTACAGCGAATCCTACAGCAGCCCGTCAGCCTCCCCGTTCCCTCTTCTGCAACCCACTTTCAACCACACATACGCACTCAACTCACACCTATTTCTGTAGGGTTTCACATTAACACAACAGGCTCTCTGTGATCCCAAAATCTACTCCATCCATGTATATACTGTATCCATACATGGGAGATTAGTACGGCTGCAATCAATTAATTTGCCAGTTATTTTCTTCATAAATCATTTGATCCTTAAAATGTCAAAGCATAGTGAAAGATTTCTATCACACATTTCCAAAGCCCCTGACTTTTTAGATGTTAAAATTGTTGTGACTGACGGATTAATGGTTTGATTAACAATTAAATTTTAGAGATCATGCTGGCAATTTACTGTCAGCAAGCCATAAATCATTTTTGTAGCCCCTTGCAAGTCCCCTTGAAAAGAAATCTCTCATTGTTTATTTTAATAAATACAGTATCATCCTTTTAATTGTTTTGCTGGCATTTTGTACAAGTATGTCGCTAACAAGACAGGCACCACCAAAGACACGTTGGACTTTTTTTTTTTTCTTAATTTCTGAGTAAATTTTCTTTTCTCACACGGGGCCTCACATCCAACACAGATTCAACCAACTGATCTTCCATCACCAGAACTTTAAGAATCTCTCTCCTAAAGGGAGGATCCATTATGCATAAGTATCGAGGCTCTCATACCAAAAGTGAGAGTAGGATCTTGCGCACAGCAAGGCCATTATTTTCAATGTAGAGGGCAGCTGTGTGAGTCATAGTGGAGCACACTACCCTGATTTTCTGTTAGAGCCAGAGTTCAACTAAATTTAACTTAAACCCCAATTACGGAAGGGAGACCAAAAGGGGAGGCAGGAGTTATGACGGGCAGTAATTTTATGGTAGAGAAGAATGGAAAAAATCTCCATTTCTGAATCGCACTATATAAATGACGGCAGAAGAGAGGTCGAAGATACCAGGTCAGAAAATGATTGTTGTGATAGTTTATATTAGCGTCATAGTTAGCTGCTACCTCGTGAAAAGTGTTGCGGTTCAGGGAAAGGGTTGCACCTGACCCACGAGGTGTGGGGATGTTGTGTGTGGGAAAAGGAGGGAAGAGAAGAAGAGGAGGTGGAAGGAGAAGAAGATGAGGTTGAGTTCCATCACTTGCCTAATGACTGGGGTGGTTTCAGGGCATTTCACAGACGTGTATATCAGGACACCCTGAGGCCATCCCAATGCTTTTTCTCCCTCTTCTCTCCTTCTCTTGACTCCACAGTCATCTCACTCTCACACTTGGATAATTCTCTTCTAATCATCTCTGGCTTTTCTCCTCCTCCACCCTCATTTACTTCCCTCATGTCTCCCTCCCCTTCCACTCTGCCTCTTCTCACCTCATCAGATAGGCCTCCACCCCACCTCTCTGCTGCCTCCATTCCCTCGCTCCTGTCCTCTCTCACTGACCCGTGCTCCCCCCAGTCACAGGGCGTTGTGTCTCTACCTGCCAGGCTCCCTGACAGCCCCACGTCCCCCCTCACCCCCTGAGAGGAGACCGCCTGCCCATCCGGAACGCTGCCGTGGCAACCCTGGCAGCGCCACCCCCGCCCCTCCACCATCCCAATCCCTACCGAAGTCAGCACTGAGAGTTTGACAAAGTGTTTCCCTACGATGTCTTCCCCCTCTTCTCTCTTCTTTGCTAACTTTCTGTCTCTCATTATTCTGTTTTTAACCTTTTTCTTTCATAGCCCTAAGAATTTTTCCCCGTCTGACCTGACTAATATATCTTTACCTTTTTTTAGCTTTCTGCTCCCCTTGACACCAAAAGACTGTCTCATCTTGTTGAGTCCCAGATAAAAGAGCCCGTTGATGTCAGTGGTTGTTGCGGAGACCATCCTCACTATTTGCTTGAGGATTTTGGTTTTGTTGTGGTGGGACAACACAATACTGACATGAAATACAGCAGCAGAAATAGTATGATTGAATATGACAGGATTTTTGTCTGGATATTATGTTTGAAAAACTAGGGTCGTGTTATATTCGAGGACTAGAAAATTCAATTGAATTGAATGGAGAGTCCCAGTGTAACGGTGGCTTTGTAGCCTTAAACTTGATAGGTTAGCTAGATTAGTCATATCCGTTTATATTGGGTTTTTTTTTTTAGTTCTACCCTGTGAGCATTTCACTGCATACAAGAGTGAAAATTAGATTGTGTGTAAGTGAAAACTGATCACAGTGCACAGGTGTGGCTGACTCAGAGCTCTGACACTGAAATGGATTCACTAAGCTCAGATGCTAACAAATCTTTTATTCAGTCTTTTATCTCATTAAAGTCTCGTGGCAAATGTCCCTCATAACGCAGTTGTGTGACAGTTGCTCACTCTTATTAGCAAAGAGCAGTTATATCAGCTGTTGATTAACATTAATTCTATGACTAACTTGATAACAGGTCAAAGTTAAACTTGTACTACTACTGAACAAGTGCAACTGGGTTGAAAGTTTCTGTAGAGTGGAAGACAGAGTGATTCGTCTTCTCTCCAGCTGATTGCATCACATCAATTTCAGAGTCACATCTTCCCTGTGAAACTGTCATTCATATCATATCAGTAATTTAAGCCTATAAATTTAATATTTTTAAAACAAGACCTACAGTAGTTGGATTAGGAACACCATGAAAAATAAGATTTTGTTCAAATTTTGTAGGCTACACCTGTTATTTCAGTGTGTCAGATACATAGCAAATAGGGAATCGGCAGATACCTTATATAAATGGACTTTTTTCGTTGGGGCAAAAAACGTGAAGGGGACATCCCTAGTAATTTGTACTGTTGTCATGGAGGAGAGAAAAGTCCTGGCGAGTAAAAACAAGTCGAGAAGCATCTCCTGACGTGTTTCCTGGACAAGCTGACTGGGCCCGAATCATCTGTTAGGCAGCCAAAATTTAAGGCGAAACAGAATGTCATGATGAGGGCCGGAGAAAATAATTCCAACCACTACAAGAGTGTGACAGGAGAGTGTGAGAGTATGAGACTACACAAGACACAAAAAAAAATGTAGGATTTCCGTTTTGCTTTGAGGGAAGTTTTTTCATATTTAATTTTTTCCAAGAAGAAAGGGTTCAAGCACTCAAGGATCTCCTTGGACTAATAGTATCTCAGGGAAACCTGTCTAGCCCGATCAAATATTTTCCAAAAAAAGGTGCTGTAAAAGGGGGGGGGGGGCGTCTTATGTTTGGGACAATACAGCTTTTGACATTCATTGATTTCTTTTAAATTAGTCAAATATCCAACCAAATGGGGATTTATTAATATAATGCTTACTGTGTGTCTGGGTATGAGTGTGTGTGCAAATGTGTTTCAAGAGAGGTCATCAGTAACCAGCTGCGCATCTGCTCAGTGGTGAGGCAGTGAAGTAATGGGAATCACACGTTATACCAGTTAGCCTTTGTGAGTAACAGGGAAGTCCATGACTGCTTTTGATATAAAAAATAAAAATTCAATGACCTCACAAAAGCTGAGACGTGGTCCAAAAGAGCTGTGTACCATCTGAATCCTCCCCGAAAACTAATGATGAGCCGGGAGGGAGGTGGGAACAAAAAACATGTGGGTTACATTAGCCAGGGGAATCTTTATTTATGGCACACACATGACAACGAACATAACCGCTAACAACACGACAAACACACAAATACTTGTGACTCTTCCCGGCCAAAAAAAACTCCCAAATCAATGTCAAACAAATCATCCTGCGGTAGTAAAACCACTTCGCAAATAAGCAACAAAGTTTTAGTTTGGGTCTTCACTTCCGAGGAAAGAGAATTTCAATCACAAAAAAGTTTGGGTCCAATTCTCACTCCTGGCACATCCTTCTTCTCTGTCTTCTTCATCTTTTTTCAACTGTGCGAATGAAGGAGAGAAAAGTAGGAAGCGTAGCTTAAAAAGTAATATATTTTTTATTTTTAAAGCTCTGCATGTTGTCTGCACCAAAGAAACGGCCTGCACATTATAAAGTCATTTTAGCTTCTCTCCCTGTGAACCCATGGAGAGGTTGTAAGTATAATGCCCATTGCTGCCCTCCAAGCCTCTTGTAATTGAATACTATCCCACAGCCCAGGCAAAAATCAGCTTAGTGAATGCAGAGAGATGGAAAAAAAATATGAAGAAATGATTATTATTCCACCATCAGGTTTCAATTACAAGGAAGAGGGGGGTTAAGTGAACATCAAGTCATATTAAAGTATATAGGAGGCCACTGGCATTGGGAGACTTTGTTGAAAGCTCTCGTGTATTAACACACATTCTTACACGTGGCCAAGTTACATTATTTGATTATTACAACCATAGCCACAGGTTTGGCGTGCCGGCTTTGAGTTCCTGCTCTCGCCTTAGAACCACTTCCACAGAGAACAAGAACCTATTAGTCTGAGAACAGTGATGAGAGAGAGCGAGAGAGAGAAAATATCTCCTGTCTACATCTGGCATGCACAGAGGCCAGAAACCCAGCTGTGTGTGTGTGTTTGTGTGTGTGTTGTGCAAGGCATGGGTGTATATTTCATCTTGCGTGTCTGCGTTGAATTGCTTTAATACATAAAACACGTAGGACAGATTAAATGACAGAATTGGAGGTGAGCCTCTATGTAATGAACATGCATTGTAAAAATTTAGATTTAAAGAACAGTGGCTGCTGTTCATTATCTTCCAGTCACTCATAAATCCTCTCAAGCTCCTTTAATTCTTGTCTGTTTCTGAGCGTTTATGTTCACTCTGCTGTCTACCCTTCTTTTTCTCGCAGTCAATCTTTTTCACTTTGTCCTTACACACCACCACACCAGAGTCTGTCACCTGTCTCTGCTCGTTCTATCACTCCCTGAGAGGCAGAGGGATGGCTGCCGCATTCCCAGAGGCAAGACATAAAGGGCTGTGAATGGATGGTTGGATGGCGAGGGGGACGAAACCAAAGACTAAATTATTAAGTGACACTTCGCTTCACTTTGACACACACACACACACACACAGACACACTTACAAACGCATTAGAACAGTTAGCCCCCTGAATGCACCCGACAACTCAGCTACACATTAACTCACGTCAAAATCATCAAACCAGGCCTGAGGCTCTTAAAATTTTTACGCTGCTGCTTGAAGGGACGTTGTGCAGCCTGCAAGGCTTTCTGAGAGTGAGTGACCCTGTCATCGCAGCCATCGCTGCCAATAAATAAGTAAATATTGGAGTGGAGTGGCTAAGCAGCGTTGCCACAGAGTTGACAGCACCTATCCACTGTGAGTTTGTGCCCCTGTGTGAACATCAGCAAATAGGTATATGCACCTGTGCGTGTGTGTATGTGTGTGTGTGTGTGTGTGTGTGTGTTAGTGTGTGGCGTGTGTGTGTGCGTGTGTGCGTGTGTGCGTGTGTGCGTGTGTCCTTTCCCAACCTCTGACAAGCTCCAGGGGGGGCCTTGCTCTTGCCACCATCTCCCCAGCTAGAATGTGCCAAAGTGGGGCTTCATTCACTTTAGGTGCACCCGGCCTTGATTTCCTCCGGACAAGGCTGGAGCACACTGGGAGAGCTCTGCTCTAATTTGGTTCATAAGGGCACAGGATGATGGGCCATTTGGCCACCATGGACCAGGGTTTTAGGTTTAACAGTGAGAGGAACACAGCCACTCAGTTCTTAGTTTGTGGGGTTGAAGCAGGATTACACAAGCAACTATAGATGAACTGGTGTTTTCTACCTATCACTACCAACTTAACTCTCCAAGTGAAATAGTCCTTTCATAGACATATAGGACACAAAACATGGGATATTGGGCATGTGTCAAAAAGACGCGAAAGCCAAATTTAAAAAAAACAACAACATTTCAATAAAAACGTCATTTGTGTCTAGTATATCTCATTATGCAGACAGTTTTGGTTTTATTTTTTCAGATTTTCTGCCTCTAAACCAGTATGATGAATAATAATTTCTCACAATGAAGTTCATGGAGTAACCAGGACATTGTTTCAAGAAAGACAGCTTCTGATTTTTTAAAAGGATTTTAACGCTTTGAGCACCACAAACAAAATTCATTAGCCTCCACTGTATTGGAGAAATCTCAGGGATAGATAGATCTAAAACTCTGAATGATTAAAACCCAAACCCTGTAGATGGCAATATACGCTAGAAGTAAATAAGAAAATATCTTTTGAGGTAATTTTTTAGTAGTTTGGGTGAAGTGACTGAACCCTGTTTTCAACTTAAAATACTCCTTAGAACTTATCCTTCTTCTGGAGTTCTCAAGAAATTCAGTTTGTTGAAGCAACACAATAAGGCCGCAGCATTAGTGTCAATAAAATCAAACTTGATCCTAGAAAAATTCTTGAAACAAGTTTATATGCATTGAAAACAGGTGAAATGATCTCATTCCACTGGCAGATTTCTTCATTTTTTTTTAAGAAAATAGGATTTTAGGTCTCAGTTATTGAGGGTTTTTTTTTTTTTTTTTTGCATCTTCTATTTATTCCATCAGTCATCATTGGGCTGCTTTATTTGACATTACTAAAAGTGATCACTAGCCTACAGTTATTTATGGACTTAACGATGGCATAGTGATTCTTAAACAACTGTAGAGTGTTTGCGGGCTCATAAATGTTCTCACAGTTTGGATGCATCCATATCAATGTGCGTATGTGTACGTGAGCCTATGTATGTGTCTATCTGTGGGTACGCTCATTGTAGAGCCTGCTAATTGCAGTTGAGACTCCTTTAATTAACACAGAGAAAGGTCTCTGGGGGTATGTATGGGCACCGTGAGTGTGTCACGAGTTTATATCTAGCCAACCTGTGGGACACAACAGCCTAATCAGAGCCTTTTAAGTTCTGCCATGCTTACACTGGAGGATTAACTGAAGACACACTTTAGTCGTGGAAAATGAGACAACTGAGGATCGCGTTGGTCTGGCTGACAAAACAAGCAAGGCGTTAAAAAAAAAAAAAAAAAAAAATACCCCAAATGTGCATCGAAAACTAACACTTGAACTAAGTACATAATAATGCTGACAATAAGAGGTGTAGCAATTCAATGCTGTAATGGCTTTATTTGCTTGAGAGCCTTGCTCAACTGTAAACAAAATGGTTGCCCTGCTGCTGCTGTTTGCAGATTGATGGGTGTGTATGGCAAAGGGTGCCACAAGAGACATGACACAGGATACGCCTCAATCTTTCTTTCTTCCCTTTGTCCACCCACCTCCATCTTCATTTTCTCACTCGTTTCTCCTCTCCCTTTAAAAACAACTTCCTCTCTTTTTATTATTCCTGCCAATTTGGACAGGAGCCCTGGTCAAAGACAGATTACACTAAGTCGCATATCAAACCTAATCAATCTTCAGCCCCTGGAAGGCATCACTCTCCCAATGAATAATTACAGCAATCCAGTTACGAGCTGCCAGTGCCAAAATGTTGCCACCACCATCTTTTAGGATGCTGGAACCCCTGGCTGATTAACCCATGAACTTTGAGGGGAAAGTTTGTGAGTGCGTGAGGTCCGAGGAAAGAGAAATTCAGAGGCAAGACAAGATGAACATCCAGTCATGACAAGTGCTACTGTTTTTCCTTTGAAAACTAATACAATTATTTGAACTACATTAAATCCAAGTGGCACCTGGGGTATGTGGAGGTTGGAGAGCTCATATGTGGAGAGAATGAGAGTGATCATGAGTGTGTTTTGATCCAGGATTTAGTCTGGCAGAGCTGCTGTAGTCAAACTAAGGCCAAACTCAATTTGGCCTTCGTACGTCTTTCGTACCGCTCTGTCTTACAATAAAAGAAACATGCTACACCACCCTCTGCTGCTAACATACACAAAGGCACACAAACACACACATACAACACAACAAGGATGATTAAAAGGAGAGACAGGGATGTGGTTTAAAGAGGGAGAAAAAGATTGAGGCGGTAGAGAGAGAGAAGTTTGAGAGGAGTGAATGATGAATGAAAAAATCATTGCGTTGGTGAGCAGTGAGGAGAAGATGCTCCAGTCGTACACTGTCAGTCATTCATATCACCGGACATGTTCATACATCACATATCCGGGGATATGTGATGTATGAAAGTGTGTGTGTGTGTGTGTGTGTGTGTGTGTGTGTGTGTGTGTGTGTCGGACAAGATGAGGTTCTTTCATCCAGAGGCATGTTGAGTGGAAAATATTGAGAGAAAATTGACAAGAAACTGCTTTTCCTCCGCATGAGAAAGGGAAGCCACCGTGTTGTGCATGAGAGGAAGTGGTGGAGACTGGAGGGAGGACAAGTAAGAAGGAGTGAGTGCATAACTGCAGGGCAGCTGTATTGAGCGGAGGAGGGTGTCATTTAGAAACTGGCTGGCTCAGCAATGGCCATTAGTAGCGCTGTGACACAGTGGACCATCAAGGGAACAGACGGACAGGTGGATGAACCAGCATGGACGTGGGCAGGCAGGCGAACAGGAGAATAGATGAACAGGTAAAAAATGAACACGTTGAAAATAAACTAGCAATTGTTTTCATAATTGATTAATGTGTCCATAATCTTTACTAATAATTGGAGGATCATGAAGTTTAACAAATGTCAGAAAAGAGTTAAAATGCTTATTACAATTTTCCTAGATCCAATTATGACTAAACAAAAGATATTCAGTTAACAGTAATATAAAATGGAGAGAGGTAGCAAATACTGTAATTTGAGAAGATGAAAATGTCAATACTTAAATTTAACTTTAACTTAACTTTAACTTTGATAAATGAGTTTAAAGATTAAGTGATTAAACAGAGGGGGGAAACCCAGGTTGAGGATTAATTTCCTGTCTATCCTGTCTGATAAAATGAACAGTAAGAAACAGTTAAGGCTAGCAAATTAACAGGCTACAAAAAAAGGGGTATAAAAATGTTGGAATATATGCAGAAAAATGCGATTCTTGTAATATGATTCACTTAAAAGAGTACTCCACTGATTTAGCATTGCACTCTTAACACTGTCCGACTCATATGGATAGTTTAAAAAAATCATTGTCCTTGTCGAGATCTGGTGCATTCATTACCCACAATTCAACTCAACCACAGGTAGTTTGGTTGGAGATTCAGGTGTTTTACACTAGTAGCAGTTAATGTAGCCTCGAGCCGCTAGCCTCAAGCAGAGATGAGGAGCAGGCTGGACGTCTGGTAAGCTCACTTCTTGCTAACTCCACAACCCCAGAAGTTTTTATTTTCCAACTTGTAGTCTGCCACCTCAACTGATGCCGACTCAAATGACATCACTTGGGTCCACCTGAAATCATAAACGGCTTAATACAACTTTTTTTTTTCACTTGTACGGTAGCACTACCCAAGGCCTGTCAGCAGATGGTGATGTGTAAAATCGGTGGAGTTTCACCTGAAGAACATTAGAATATACAGTAGATTATTTAAGCCTCAGACTGTGACTCTATTGAAATAAGACCTTGAAAAATACTGGGAGGATACTAATATTTATACCATTTTAAGTAATATAATATTTTAAGCCATGGAAGCCTCTTATAACATTATGGTGAAAGACTCGATACTTAATACTGGAATAATATAGCCGTTCCGAAAACCACAAAACCAGCGCCACACCACAAATAACTATGATTTTAAACAAGTAGGAGTGAAAGAGTGAGAGAGAGAGAGAGTAAAGAAACCAAGAGAGAGAGAGAGACATAACTAAAAATTACTCAAGCCCATGAAATTCCTTAGACAGCAGAACTAGCAGTGAAGGCTAAACACTCCAGAGTCTGGGTGTTGGCAGACACAAAGCATCGCCACAGAATGAAATCTGAGGCTTTGAAAACTCACCTATCGCAACCTTGCAACCAATCACAACACTTAGCTCAACTTAAAGCACCAATCATAACCATGATTGTATCAGACCAAGGCGGTAAGTGCCTGTAATCTGATCAAATAAGATGTCTTTTTCTTAACTGGTAATTATGCGTATCTGAAACTGTGACCGATCAAATATCACTTATTCGTGACTCTTGACCTGGCAGGGTCTTACAAATAACAGACACACTCCATCTCTCAGCTTTTCGTCTATTTTTGTCCAACAGTCGCACTAAATTACTTTTAGGTGAAACACCACAATCGTGCCTTATTTATTTGCCTGACAGACAATCTGAGCTTTCAGTTCACTTTCCCACCGCTCTGTCCAGCTGCCCACTGCCAGAAAGCATTTTGCTGGGGACAGTGTGGTCCCATTGGAGTGGCAGGAATTCACAAACAGAGGGGGCAAACCAAGGTTACTGAGACGGAGGGCCCAGGCACGCTCCCAAACGAGGCAGGCGGCGACGCAGCCAGCACAATCTGGGGTCCTTCTGCTGACTAGCCACGCTAGGACTCATGGGAAGGGAATGTAAGGCCCTGTCATGGGCCAAGTTTGGAGGAGTGTGGACTGAGAGACAAACTGTTTGAAGAGAAAAGGGCTGCATGTGCATGTGTGTGTGTTTAAAAATCTTGACAAGTAAACTCTGGCTGCCATCACTCGTCACTTCTTTGTGTTGGAAAAGACCGCCTTGCCACACCCCGCGGTATTCCCTTGCAGGCCAAGTCTTCTCCCATTCCAATGAGGAGACATTAAGGGAAGAATAATCACTTTGGACGCAAGCTGCCAATTTAGTCTGAACTTATTTATCTCATTTAGAGTCAGTTTGGAGGGATATACACATGGCAAATACCGACTTTTCAGTTCCCACAGACAGAGGAAGAGAGACCGCTGGCAGCGCTGACAATATTCCTCCATTGAGCTTTTCTTTACTGTAACAAGAGAGGGGGGTGACAACAGTTTGCCAAACCCTGACAACTGCAATCCTGTCACTGCTCCCTGCCAGTTTATCTGTGGCTTTTCTTTTTTCAGTGGATGTTTTACTCCTAATTCAATTTTTTCTGGTGTTTCAAGCATTAAATTTTGAATTAGGATCCCCAGAAAAAACAAGCTTACCTTTACATAAAAAGTCACATACACGCATACACACAGACTCACATGCACACTGGTAGATGTGGAGGAAGGATAACGGCCACCGTAACAGCTCGCCTCCACCCAAACCACATGATGCAGGGACCCCCCAAAAACTCACATCCTACATGGCTCTGGCTGCGCATACTAACTAGCCAGCACAGCACCCAAAGGGGGTACAGTAATGCAACTGGAGATGGCCTCTCTGCTCATGGAGCATACACACATGCAAGCACATACACACACACACACACACACATGCACACACACACACAGGCACATTAGGTTTAGTCTAATTAGCGCTGGTATTTTCAGGGCTTGTTTGCGCAAATTGGAAATATGTGATGTGAATTAAAATATGGCTGGGGTTTTTGTTCCCAGTAAAAAAAAAAAGAAAAAAAAGAAAGGGGTTTCACCTTGCCCCTTTGTTGGGGCTCATACGAAAGTAATTTAGTCCAGAGAGAGAAAGAGGGGAAGAGAGAGAAGTACAGAAAGAGAGAGGTAGTAAAAAAAGACAGAGGGAGAAAGAGAGAGAAAGGCAGAGACAGAGAGAGAAAAAGAAAGAGAAAGGGGGAGGGAGATACATTCCGTTTGGCCCAGAGTGAGAGGCACTGTGGGTGTCTGAGGGCCCTCGCTGCCAGTAATTGCTTCCATATAGGACCCGTCCATGGTCACACACATACACACAGTTTGGAATGTAAAAGCAGACACTTATCCATAAAAATCCACCATTCAAAAAAAACTAGAAAAACAGTAATTTACACTGTATAAATTTACACTAGCTCTCCAGACGAGCGTTAGTGTACATTTTTTTTATAAGTCCAGACAATGTCCAGTGAATCACGTCCGGACATTTTCCAGAGTTGCCCTGCCACAAATGTAGCACACAACAGGAGACGGACCGTGTCAGACACTCCATTTGGTTTAGGCGAGGGGTGGCGCCTGGGTAGAGCGTGCAGGAGGCAGGACATGATGCAAAAAGTACGCTGCAACGACCCTTCTTCTTCAGCTTCGATGGTTGTATTTTTCCAGTTTCACGCCAGTCGCGTGAAAGAAACTTCCTCAACACGCCCACTCGCACGCTGTGAATTCTACGGAAAATTACCTGCTCTATTCACGCATCGGACATTGCACAGACTTTGTACTAGTTAGCTGACAGGGTAAAGTCTGTTTAATGTCCGGTCCAACTGATTTGGACATTTGCATTCTCACATACAGCTCCTCCGGGTAATGTCTACATAGGTTCAGGGTTGTAGTGCATGTGTGAAAGCATTACAAAGTTTGCATGTATTTAAGCACTGAATCCCGTTTTCATGAAGTCTGTCATAAACCAAAGCACAGGGCACAGAGCTACTGCATGAGTTGACGACCTTCTGCGAAGATATATGTAAACAGCTATGGGAACCTACTCAGTATGGTGTTATGGGAGCTGGCAGAGGGGCTGATGCTCACACCTCCTTTAACTCAAGAACGTATTGTGTGTACCTGCGTGTCAAAGAAACTAAATGGTTGATCCAACTCCTGTCAGAAGGTGGCTTCAAAATAGCAGAGAAAAAAAATGTAATTGTTACGAAAGGTTTTACGTACAAATATAGAAGAAACAGTCGCATGAAAATCTCCAAACAACCCGTGCATGTTTGCCCACCTGCAGCCTAGAGGACAGTTGTGTTGTGGTTGATAGGCTTTGGTAAATGAGGGAGCTTCTTAGGGGCAGTTGTCAAGTTGTTATTTTGTAAATCTGAAGCAAATCTACTTGAATCCTAGTGGAAAATATCTTGCAGATGCAGACTTTTCTGAAAAGAGCGTGACTTGCGTCCACTGATGTTCTTGTCTTTCTGAGAGGTAAATTTAAACTGATGACAGTATTTCAACTCAGTCCTACCTTGTACCCAGTTTCCTCTACCAGTCCTAATTTACTAGTTTTTACAGAAATTCTCTCCAACATATGTCTTTCCATCGCTTATCTGCCTTCTGTTGGTTACAGCAGCTATTGCTTGGCAAGAGTTCATGCCAGCAGGTAAGAAAAATTAATATATTTACTATTTACCATTTATATAGGTTTCCATAGTCACTAAATAGGGTATTAGATATCCTCCATGTTTTAAAAGCATCATTGATTGATTCCGTTGGAATGTAAAATAAAAATACTGACTGCACTAGTTTAACATCCACAAATTAGAGAATAATGTGTTGCAGTACTTCATCAATGGGTAAAAATGTGATTACTGTATGTGGCCTATGAGTGGCTCCTGCACTCATGAGCTTGAACAGGCCTGTGCATTTCAAGGTAAAAATGCTGCTAAGTAATTTGCGTCCAAATGTACTGTACACTCAAATTTAAGTCCGAATGTAGTTTCAAATATGCTCTACCGAAATAAAGCAGCGTAGTACCTCAGTCACAGATCCATGTTTTCTTTTTTCCTCTTGTATGACCGTGAGTGTGTATATTTCAGGACACAACAGTGTAGGCTCTAGTCTGATGTATTTCCAGTTTCCTTCACCATACAGTGACTATTTCGTGCTCTCTCTCTTAGTGACACATAGACACCCACAGACACATGCACACATGATTAATAGCAGTGGGTCTGAAAAGGACAACAATAGTCATCCTCTGCTCCAGTGCTAAAAGAAAACATACAGTATTAGGTACAGTATATGTAACCACATGTGGTTGTGGCTACATTAGACTGTCATGCACTACCTCTCATGTCAGCAACAAAGAAAAAAATCAAATCTTCCCTTTTTCTCCATACATATCATAAATCAACTTAAACCATTTCATACACAGACAGAGCAGAAAGAGTGAGAGAGGCAGTCTGGAAGACAGAGAGAGAAGATGGAAATAAAAGATACTAATTTAATAGGACAGTTCAGATGGAAGGAGCAGGTAAGAAGAATGGGAGATACTATAATTTGAATCTGAATTATTTAAAGAGGAAATCAGTTTTGCCATTTAAACCAGTTACAGCCACTTTACTAGGTGCAAAAGCTCATAGCAGCCCAGAGCCTTGAACTTGGACAGCAAAAGAGCCAACTACATAAAAATGAATCTTAACTTTACTGGGTTCTACTGGAGTTTAAATAGCAGATGGACTGTGTGTGTGACTGTGTGCGTTTGAGGTTCAAAGCGTTAATGTGAGTAAGACCACTTGAGAACGTTACCATGGCAAGTTGAACAGGTGTGGGCTAAGTTTTCAGCCACTAAAATGAATGAAGTCACAGAGGCTACCTTACACGCACGCACACACACACACACACACACACACACACACACACACACACACACACACACACACACACACACATCCATGCCTCCCACCTGAGCAGTAATTTTAAATGACTATGAGCCTGTGTGACTGACTCGGCTGAGCTCACAAATCAAAGGCACGTGGGGTTAGTTGAAGATTTCCAGTCAAGTGGCAGAACAAGAATGTGCATGTATGTATGCTGTCCAGGTGTGGGTGTGTGTGCTCGCAAATTACAAAACAACAGACAGAAAGACTTGACTGCCCTCTCCTGACTTGATCAGATCTTTAAGAAAGCTCAGGTGTGACACAATATTTCATTATCTGAACATAAACATTAAACATTACAGAAGGTCTGCTATCGAAAATAACTATCGTACCTATCATGCCGCTGCCACCACACACATGCTATAGACTGGAGCCTCAATGAGGAGGACCCATAGGGAAAACTGCTGCTGTTTGTTGAACAGTGTGTGTGTGTGTGTGTGTGTGTGTGTGTGTGTGTGTGTGTGTGTGTGTGTGTGTGTGTGTGTGTGCGCGCGCGTGTGTGTGTCCTGGAGGAGTGGCTGTCACTGTATCAGTTGCCACAGTAGATGAGGCAGCGTACCGCGGTGGTGCTGGTAATGATGCTGGGACCACTGAGACAAGTGTAGGGGAGGTGTCTCTGCCGCTTCTTGCTGATCTCATCACATCACACACTTTTTGTACACAGCCTCACAGAAACACCCTCACATAAACACAAAAACAGCCTATACCAACAGTGCAATTTTTTTCATTTATCTGATGCTTGTTTTTCTGGCCCTCTTATCTGTCTCTCATCTGCTTGCGTCATCTGCAGTTGAACTTATTTTCACTTTCACTGCAGAAAATCCCCTCTCACAAACAAGCAAAATATTATCTAATTCAAAGAAATTTGCTAGTATAAAAAAAAACTAAGGAGATAAGCAAAAAAATATTTAAAGTACTGTAAAATTCAGACCACTATGAAACAATATCTGTCCTAATAACTAGTTTTTAAAAAAAGACGAGGAAGCTACAGAAATATGAGATAAAGGTTCTTGAAACTTTTTTTGAAACTTTTTTTTTACATGATAAAAATGAAATGAATGAAAAAAATCCTTTGTATACAAGCTTAGTCCTTTAATTTCATTGTTTCAAGAATTTTTTAATATAATGTAATTTTTTTAAATACTTATGCAGTGATCTTCCCGTCAAACTATATTTTAAATTACTGCTCTTACTTAGATAAAGTTTCAGCATTGATTGTTTTTCTTGTTTAGTTTTAAAGTGGCAGTCTTATCAATTTTACACATGACACTGAGTTTATTTGTCACGTGGAGTACTACTCCAACCTGTGAAATCGGTCGGACAGTGTGTCTTCTGTGATGCTGGAGGAGTTTCGTCAAGTCTGAGACAATTACCCTCACAATTTCTGGGTTATCGCAGTTTGAGATTGAGACTTAAAACTGTCAACACAAAGCCTGTTGCATTATGGGCAGTGAAGGACAGAGTCTTTTTTGAGCTTGAGCCATGTACTAGTACTCAGGATATCTCTGCTGCTTCAATTTTGACAATTTTCCTTTTTTTTTTTTTTTTTAATCTGTCTCGCATGAGTTTCCAATTTTCACTGAAGTGCAATACTAAATCTCTGGAGTACCCTTTTAAGATTGGTCTGATTTTTTTTAAACAAGAGAAAATAAATAAATAGTTTTTCTCTTAGATCTCTGGGACATTAATGTGACAACAATGAAAACCACTTTTCACACTCGTTTCTTGTCAGTTTTAACTGTAAAACAGATTTAATGTCTTATTTGGAAAGTCAAGATGAGAGAGACTTCTTGAAATAATTGAAATAACATATTGCAGATTGGTTTTTTGACGAGATTTATTTTTGATAGGAAAATATAAGATGGAATAAATGTGGCAACTAGCTGTAAATTTGACATTTTTTAAATTCAGGATAAAACAACCACACAAACAGTCAATAATTTCAGTGAGTCTGTTAGAAAACATCGATAATTTTTTCTCCTTTAACAGCAGAGAAGAGCTATTAAACAGAGAGCCAGTGTAACCTTCCGATCCCAAAGAAGGTGGATTTTACCACAAAAGAGCTAAAAACAAGAGACTGTCACACCAGAACCTAACAGTCAAACCTACCGTGTCTAGAGCAAAGAATATGGCAAAAACAGCATATTCCTGCAATTATCGTTTTTCAGCACCCACTGCCACACACACATGTACTCCTGCACACACACAACACACACATCACACACCGAGGCCTGTGAGCCTTTAGACCAGGGTGTCTGATTCTTTTTTGATTACGTGGAAAAATTCACAGCTAAGGACTGCCTGGTGAGAGAAAATAAGGGGACCACACTGACTTTATGGACAAAACTCTTTCCCTTTCTCCACTATTAAAACATAGAGCAGGCATCAGATGTCAGCTCTTTACTTCTGATTATTGTTATTTAGGTGCCCTAGTTGGCTGGACTACAGTGTTTGGCAGTCGTGAGCACCTCGAAGGAAATCAAATGAAAAATCAGGTTCAAAACCCACACGTTTATCAAATAAGCTTTTATTTGAGCTGTTTACGGTGCCAGCTGAAAACAAAAGAAAAAATTTAGGAAAATTTAAATGCACACAAAAAAAAACATATCTACAACAAGGGATAAAGAGTTCAGCAGAGGCATAGACACAAAATACATACATTTTTTTCTCAAAATAATGCATTCCCCACCAACGCTAATCCTTTTCCTTTGGTCAAAGTCACAGAGTCACACAAAGGATGTGGTAGGAGGTTAGTAAAATCCTATAACAGAAACCTCCACTGTCCTATCCCTAACCCTAAACCACTGGTGTTTCCGCGTGTAGTGTTAGAGAGGTCTGTGGTACAAACGGGTTGTGATCCAGCAGGAACAAGGCCTGAAAGGACATCAGAACGCACGTAATCTAAACAGCATTTCCTACCTTTGGCCGTCGCTACACAAAGCAAGCCAAAACCACATGGTGTCTATACACACAGTCAAGAACTGTGAGCGTGTGTGTGTGTGTCTGTGTGTGTGTCTGTGCGTGTGTGTGCATGTGTGCGCGTGTGTGTGTATACAGTGGGGTTGTGAAGATGGCTGGGTCAACCTCAATCAAGGGGAGAGCAACAAGAAAACAAGCACAAGCTCAGCTAAACAAATGGGGTTTGGGAGGGGCAGAGGGATTGGTGGAGGAGAGACAGAACCCAAACAAGCTATAAGATTGATATAGATGAAGATTATTGCAGGGTGGGGAGGTAAAGAGGGGGGTCTTTAATGTGTGTGACATACTCAAACAGGCACACAAATGAAACACTTTTTCTCTCAGGACATGCAGTGCATAGTCGTACCCAGAGGCCGCCAACAAAGCCTAAACAGTGGGATTAGCTGAACACAACACTGACGCTTTGGCCTGTGTCTGCGTAAGGGAAAGAGAAGGCACTGTAAACTGTTTACAGGGGAACGCAGGGTTACTGCTTCATGTACGTTTCTCTGTGATTGTGTGTGTGTGTGTGTGTGTGTGTGTGTGTGTGTGTGTGTGTGTGTGTGTGTGTGTGTGTGTGTGTGTGTGTGTGTGTGTTTGTGGATGTGTGTTTACAATACAATATTGTGGCTTTTGTGATGGGTCGTCTCCTCTCTGATTGAGACGGGATCAACAAAGAGAAAGTGGCATTTGTGCATACACAGACACACATGCTGCTTACAGTTGGGGAGCTGGACACTGACACTGAAGCACACAAAAATGTATCCAACAATACACACACAAACACACAAACACACACAACTACAGAGATCTTAGGTCATGATGCAACTCGTGCTTCCGTGCAGCTTCTCATTGAGCGTTTCGTTCATCAGATTAAAAAGTAGAAACTGAGGTGCACTGTGCATATTCTGAGAAAAATAATTCTACTCAGCACTTACTATTATTATTTGAACCCTGTGTGATACACATACAGTGAATCTGGAGCTTTTAAGGCCCCTGGGGTTCTCGGGCCTTTGGGATGGTTGGTATATCCGGCCTTGGTCATAGCCAAATTTTATCATAGGCTGATACAAACATCTTGTTTTTTTGTTTGTTTGTTTGTTCTTAAACCACACCTATCTGCGCAAATGGAGTGAGCTAAACAACATGCTGCTGAGTAACGTTATGTTGTTCAACATAATAATAATATAATAACACATTGTTATTGTAAAAACATCGATTATAGCAACTTTAAATAAACGTGGCAAGAGATACAGAGATAGACTGGATATGACATTTCACCTCTCTGTGCCTTCAGCAATAAAGCCACTGTGGGAGGATAGCATGTTTCTTTTTCAAAGACATCACTACATTTTTTACACCTCTTGCTCAGTGGCATGGATATAAACAAAACTGTCCAAAATTTTTCACAGCAAACAACTGCTAAGCTCTTTTAAGTGTGCCTCACATATCACTAAATGTTTGATGCTGCCTTGTGCCTCGCAGCAAATGTAGCAGGCAAATCTATGTCACTGCAGCATTTGTTTCTTTTCCTTTTTAAGAAGAAAAACTGTTTGTTGGGCCACATTTGTTGCTTGATATGAAAGCATTTCTAGGTTCAGGAAGTGAAAAAAAGAAACTGGTGAGCAGAATAAAAGAGAAAGTGGGGGGATTTGAGTCAGGCCTGCTAGCTAACAATTTCTGACTCATCGCAGTAAAATGACCCCTAGCGTTCCTCAGTGCTCAAAATAAGAGTGGCAGCTACATGCTAAAACAATTAGCTTCTCCTGCACAGGCTGAGGAACAGCTTGTACAGTAGGAAGCTAAACAAGTAGGGAGGGCTGAAGAAGAATATGGCACAAATATATTCCTTATGTGTGTGTGTGTGTGTGTGTGTGTGTGTGTGTGTGTGTGTGTGTGTGTGTGTGTGTGTGTGTGTGTGTGTCTGAGAGAGAGAGACAAAGTGCCTCCCGTAGAGAGAGAGGCTCTGATTGTACAGACAGAGTAGCTGTGTGTGATAATGGCTTCCATTAACCTGGGCTGAGTTGGAGGACCTGTGAGACTCTCCATTCATCCCTGTCTCTCTCTCTCTCACACACACACACATAAACACACACACCATCACATAAGAATAAGGACCTTTATAGTGACACAAGCTGGTAGAGAAATAGGCTATTTCATTGTGTGACAATGGGTAAAAGGCCAGAACTTTATCAAGAAACCCAAAGCATCTCCAAAACATTTAGCATAATCAAACCATTAGATGTATTTTTGTGTTATCCGAAGAGTAGGCATGAGAAACGTGGCCCTTCACACATTGACTGCCTGTAACTGTCTATATCAATACAACTTGCAGCCAAGAGAGTAAAGGAGTGCATGAGGAGATGAGCTAAAGAAATGTGGTAAAGGGCAGGAAAGAGACTGAAGCAGCAAAAAAGCCCTTTCTTTTCAGAATCCCATCTTTACCTGGACCCTCTCTATTAGAGCAACACTTGTAAAGCACAGTGCTCCTCAGAGATGCTTTGACTAGAACCAGGATGTGGACATGTACAGCAGTGGCTCCAGCAAAAGCATGTCACGTAGGAATGAATAGTAACACAGGAGGTATTGTAGCAATTATCGCGGAGAAGCCATTAAGGGCCAGGGGTGGCTTCTTTAAACTATCACAGAAGCTGACTAATGGACAACCATGTTTCCTCACTCGCACACATCCTGGATTTATCTCTTCCAACTTTCTTGAAAAAAATCCAGAGTATTCTTTATACTGAGGAGAGTTTGTACAAAGCGAAAACATGCTCTTATACCTTTAATGGCATGTGTGTGTATACAGTTTTCTCCATCTAATGCAGATTTGACCCCAGGGTAGTGAGTCCCGAATGCCACCCCCCTGCTTTTCCTCCCAGCACACCCCTCCAGGAAACACAAGACATGTAATGTATTATTGCATAAAGTGTGATTGTAAACTATTCGACAAAAAATGCAACACCCCTGTGCAATGTTTATTCAATATATTTATGCAATAGTGAAATATTGTCCTTACAGGACACTGTCAGGCTAACACAATGAGGCAGAAGTCAAACAGTGCTCCTCAGTGGAGGAGAGTTTTGTGTGATAGCAGATATCACTGTCTAATAACTAGCATGAAATAATTCAATTTTCACATTCAAAAAGAGAAGAAAACTGTATAAATCCACGATAAAGAAAATCAAGAACTACACAAACCCCAAAATAAGTAATTTAAATATCTGAACATACGAGTTTAGTGTGTGTGCTTCAATCACACTCTAAGAAGCTAAATACACACTCTATGTTTAAGCCAGGTCATTCATGACAATTCGTGTCCACCAGGCAACAGTGCTGTTCTACTGTTGTTGTAAAAATATTCCAAAAATATAATTGTACCATATTTGTACCTGACATGCGTAAATCTATGGCAAAACCGTTAATTAACATTTCATACAAGTTTCTTGTTTATTTCAAGTCATTTGAGGGCTAGTAGAGGGCTTCAGGGCTAGTACATACTCATTTTTAGTTAATTTGGGCAACAAATTAGGGTGGTTTCATACTTGTTCTTAGTAAATCAAGTCTTGGGCTCTGATTTTGTGAATCAAGGGCTTAGAGCAGAGTCAAGTGTAAAGCACAGAGGCCGTGGTTTGGTTCCTTTTTACTTAAGTGATTATTAAAGTTGCATTTATTTGCATTTGGCATGTGTCTATGCCCAAGAATAACCATGTTCATGATGGCATACTGTCAAGTGACTATTCCCTTAATGATCCTGTTTATGATACACAAATAGATGAATTTTCTTTAATGTTTCTAGTTACACCATGATGAAATTTATTTAAGACCATTTTTCTAACAGCCATGATTTCCTCCTACCACATTATGAAAGGTATTTCAGCCACAGGTCTACCTCTCTGGCAGTTAAAAATACCAGACATGTTGAAAAGAGGTCAATGAATACAGCTTAAAATCCTTTTCGCTCAGCTAACCTGCTGTTTTTGGATGAAGCTGAGGACAGAGAAGTTTGAATTGTCTTAAAATGTTTAATGGTAGTGAATGAATGGTGTGCGTCTAGTGCATTTTGAGACATTTGAATGTCTCTAACTAAACCCTTCGAGTGATGTTGCAGTATATCTAGTGAAAACCAGCACAAAAATTCATGTGGTCATTTTGCGTCAAACTTGTGGTGGTTATGCTCAATTTAATCAGTGCAGCTGGCGTGCACAAATTCTCTTTGACAAAGTAGGTCACTCAGATCAGAGGCTGAAGATTTAAAACATACCTGCTACCTTCAGATGGCTTTATAAGGAGTTAACCAACTGAAAAAGGTTTTGTGTGAATTTTGAAAAAGACTGTTGTATGTGCCGTGTACATTGCACTGTGCACTTTAGGGCAGTCGCAATGACTGTGATTGGTGCGAAACTGCTGTGCCCTGCTATATTGCCAGTGACACATATCTTACTGTACCTCTCTTCTCACTTGTGCAAGTCACAAAGTTACCAAAGAGGCGTAAATGAGGAAAAAGAAATCACTTTATGTGAGGGAAATGACACTTCGCCTGTGCAATGTAGTGCCCAGTGCACACGCACACACCTCCTATTTTTTAGGGAGTGCTGTTTAAAAAAAAAAAAAAAAAATGGGGTCTCGATATTTGTGCCAGTGTTCACAGTTCAGTTTGCTTTGTCAGAATAAAAATATATATTTTATCTATTTTATTACTTAATGTATTTGATCTTTCTTACATTTAGTTTATGCACAATCTCATGCACACACACTCATTCAAACATAAACACATGTACACATGCCTGTGCATGCACACATGGACACACAAAAAAAAAACCTTTGTGAATTGTGTGTGCTGAAATGACACAGCACTTATTAGCATTTCATTGCCATGGGTGCCTATGCTGTTTGCCCTGGGCATTGCTGTGGGCATAATCCAACATCACAGACATAAATAAAGAAGTGTGGTGGGGTGGAATGAGAAAGGGAGAAGGAGACTTGATGCTCTGAATTAAACATGCTTTGATTGTGACTGGAGATGTATGTGTGTATGGCAAGTGAGTCAACATGCACGTTGGTGCCTTTTAGCCATGCTTAACCTAGCACGGGAGCTAACAGTAGTGAGCTCTGAGGCCCTATCGCTTACGTGTCTGCAGGGAGAACAAAAACAAAAGAAAGAAACAAAACTTACCTTTGGAGCGGTGACACAGCAGCAGGACCACATGGAAAAAAGAAAACAAAGTTAAAACTTTTGTTTTTCACAAAAATGCAACTGATATATTTTGTCACAAAGGAATAGCAGTCCAGTATTGAAAACTGTGACCCAAATTGCATAAAAACAAGCAAAAGTCTGTCTCTTCTGTGAAAGACGGAGTCGGATGCCATCTCTTTACTAAAGCCCAAACCCTCAACATACGTAACACACTGTCCATCTCCACCATGCAGCCTGTGTTTGCAGGAGGCTGGATGTAAAGCTAGCGAAGGGTTAACCTGGAGGTACATATTTCAGAGACAATCTCGCTTCAGATGGGCTGTGCGGCTGCTCTTGTAGCGGTAATGGGAAAATTGCACTGAGAGGAAGGACACACGCAATTAAAATCTGGCAAGTTGGTTGGCGGTGGGTGGCGGGAGGTGAGGAGGGAGATACAGCGGCAGTGAATGAGAGGCAGAGAGGGACGAGGAGGGAGTGCCCACCGGACAAGAAGTGATTAAGTTGAAAGCTGGCTTTTTGTGCACTGGGTAAACACCTCTTACTGTCTGCTGGCTGCGGCCTGTCCTCGCCCGCCTCGATGACAGCAGCCCAGATGTCAATCAAATTAGTGCCCATTTACAGCTGATTTGCCCGTGTCATTCGCAATATCCCCTTTCTGCCTCTGATGGGGTGGCACAGAGAGGAGGGTGTGATGGAGGGAGAGAAAAGGGGAGAGGAGGCGGTAGAGGGAGAGTCACTTTATTGCAGTCTTTCTCCGTGAATGTCATCTGCCCACTTATCGTGCATTCCAGTGGGACGGAGTGAAGGAGGAGAGGAGGAAGAGAGGAGATCCTTCGTTCCGTGGAGTGGCTCACTAGCACATGCAAATAGGCCGGCAGCGTCAAGGGAGAGGCTGGCGCGGGTTTTAATGGAGTTGGGGCAAACTCATTTTACAGCAGAGAGCCACGGAAGAGGAGGATAATAATATCACTGTGTGTGTGTGTGTGTGTGCATCTGAGTGTGTCAGCGGGACAGTGTTTATACGACATTCAGCCGATAGAATACCTGGTAATGTGCAAAATAAAAAAGTGTCGCCTGCAATCTGACTTTGATAAACGAACACTAATCCAGAGCATCAGCAGTCCTAAAAAATGCTTCATAGTATTTCTGTTTCACTTCATATCCAATTACGCTTCCTAGTGGTGCTGTTTATAAACCCTGGCAGATTGCTTAGAGACACCAAACACCGACAAAAAAAGAAAGAGAAGAGAAAGAAGGAGTGAAAGGGAGGGAGGGGGAAAGGGTTTCCTGATTGATGCCGTTTGATTCAATTTCCAGCATGTAGAGACATTTCAGGGCCCTGGGGGCCTCTGTGTCTTCACAGGAGCAAAGAAGGGAAAGATGGTGATAGGCTACGCATGAGGGGGGAAGTGTGTGGTGCTCACTAATTTGAGATGTGCCTTTCAACATTGAAGGGTGCTGATGTTCAACTAATACTCCAAATCTCTGCTAAAAGACACACCTAATTGGCTTGCAATAGAGACAGAGATCAGGAGAGGAGGGAGCATAGCTAGAAAAGCTTATCTTTAAAATTGTGCTTCATGCCAACCCCAAACTCACTCACACACACACACACACACACACACACACACACACGAGGTTGTGTCTGAAGTGTATATTGAACACCACACACAGAAAAAAAAGGGGTGTCGATTGTCATCAGCTTAGATTGATCTCACCTTTCCATTGATCTCACATGTAAAAGCTGATTGGTGAGAAATGTTACCCTCCATGACATTTATGATGTGGTGAAATGTTCAAAATGGTGCAATGATCGAGATGATTAATAAGCTGATGTCAACTGTGCAGCTGTGCACACGCCCCCATGCTCTTTGACACATAAGTACTATATATGGAAATTAAATGAAAGTGAATTTTATTGCACACAGCTACAACTGTTATTAACATAACATGGCCACTGCTTGATGAGCAGTGGGAAAAAGTGCCATTCAAGTGCCATTCAGTTGTCAGGTCCCAATGAGCGACAAAAAAATATGCATATGGAAGCTTGCAAGCTGGCTTGCGCACACACACACACACACACACACACACACACACACACACGCACACACACACACACACACACACACACACACGCACACCAATACACACACACACACACACACACACACCCAGTGGGAGGATGGAGGGTTGGGCCTGTCACTACTCTGCCACTGAGTCTTTCCATTTAATGCCGGTCCTGTCATGACAAGACAGGAGCAGAATGAAGTAGATCACCTACAGGCACCACACCTCGCCTGGTCTCTTCCTCTCCCTCTCATTGTCTGCTGATCTGGCTGAGCACAGACAAGGCAATGTCACCCCGCAGTTCCCATCAAACATGTGAAGCCCTCTGACTGAGCAGGACCAGGGACCACAAATTAGGTCTTGTGTTTCCCTGAGCAAAGTTTTCAGAAAGTTGGAGAGGCCAGAAAAAGTTTTTTAAAAAGAAAGAAAAAGGTAGAAACACAGACAGAGGGAGAGTTAATCACTGTCTCTATGCGCGTAAATTACCTGAGTTGATTTCAGTCCAATCTGTCTCTCAGTCTCTAGAGGGGAGGAGAAGTGTGTGTGGGGGTGACATTTCCCAGAATTCGCTGCCTCCCTGCCTTATACCCTGTAGGTACACACACACAATCTTTCAAGCTATGCAGGGCTTTATGTATCTACAGTTGACACACACAAAAAAACAGTAATTCTTCCTTTGTAAATGACGTCACGCGTGGCTTATGGTTCTCCCCTCCATCATCAACCCCAAATTTCCTTAATGTATTATTAGGAAGGCCTGAATTAGCACCCATGTGCTTTTAGTTTGTGTGTTTGATTGCTGCTTTGCTTTAGCAATGGCTCCATCAGGCCTTCAGTAAGGGAGAGAAAGTGAGGGACAAAGCTGAAGAGGAGTAAATAAATAGAAGTAAGGAAGAAAGAAAGAAAGGAAGAAAAATTAAAGCAGGAAAGAAAGAAAGAAAGAAAGAGAACGAACGAAAGAAAGAGGAAGAACGAAAGAAAGAAAGAACGAAAGAAAGAAAGAACGACAGAAAGAAAGAAAGAAAGAAAGAAAGAGGAGAGATGAAGTCAAGGAGGAAAAGAAGAAAGTTAATGTCAGGATGTGCCCCATAATGACTAGTATAAGCTCTAGTGGGAGCTTCCTCTCGCGCCAGTTCCAGAGAGGGTAGCTTGATTGGGGATAATTGGCTAGCCTTCACTAGCGGTTAGCATCCAGGCGTGGAGACAGGGGAGGGCACAGGGGCTTGGCACACAAACACACACACACACACGCGCACAGACACACACACACACACACACACACACACACACACACACACACACTTACACTCATATCTACACACACATATACACTTTTGCAAATACAAATTCATGCAGAGACAGTCACAGGATAGACCATGGGACCAGCATGTCAGGCAGGGTTGAGTAAGAAAAGAGAATGTCCAAAAATTAATCAAATCGCTACCAGCTCTACTGCAACTTCAAATGTGTTTGCACATACTCATTTAAGAACACAGGACTAAATGTACCATCCTAAAATCCATCTACATTCCTGTGTAGCTTTTCCACACAAAACAATATCAAACATAATAATTCAAGCTATGATACATGCTTAAGCATACTACTGTGCCATGTTTTACACAGACTGATCCCATTGGTGGGGGTTTTGAGTTCCCTATTTTAGAGCACAGCAAACATTTAATAGCTGTGCAAAGTTGCATTTCTCTGATAGCCTCCTCAGGCTCCTATTAATCACAGTCTAAAAGCAAAGCTATAGGCGGCCGAGATGGGAAGGAGCGCTCGTAAAACAACACACACTCCCTGTATCTACAACCACACACACACACTTTGCTTTCAAAGAGATAACTTTGGAGAGCCACCCTCTCCCCCGGCCCTCTGTTGTGCCAACAGTGGCTCCAACAGAGCTTTTGTGCCCTCTGGCTCTGGTGGCTGAACGAGCCACATGTTGACAGCAGTCAGCCAGTGACTCAAAGAAACAATATCAATATAGGACTCCTCAGTGATTTGAGGAAATATCTATTTGCAATTTTATCTGACTTGTAATGCAATTGTCATTTAAATTGCAATTATTTTATATAAATTAATCGCACACCTTGTTATTACATGAACATCATGTAACATTATGCGATTGCTTGTCACTGGGCCCTTCCTGATTTCTTTTTGAAAGCCAGACAGGTAGAGAGAAGCCAATTTCTGTGTAAGGCTTCCTTTCTATAGACAAATTGACCAAATTAGCTCATTTATCCAATTTATGAATATATACTATTCTCATAAATGTGAGGAAAATATGGAAATATAATCCTTACATTCGAAAGTAGCCCAGCCCTTATTTTTTCAAGCATCAAAAACAATAGAATGATGTTTCCTCTTTCACAAAATCATCTTCAACTAAGTGTGAAAGCACAGACACTGGCATGCAGAGAGCATATTAACCAGGCATCAGCAAAGATTTCTTTATTGTTGTTTGGCTAAGTCACAGAATTAACAGTAACTAGCTACAGCTGAGTAAATTTGCTTGCAACAACAGTCTTTATCGCCGTTGAAATCAAAGTAAAGTCACCGGCTGAAACTTTCACTTGCTACAGCTCGTTCAGAAAATGTTAATTATCAAAGTTATGATTAAAATTCCAGGTCTTGCGATTTGAAAATTTGAATCTGCAATTTCAGTAGAAACATTAATTATTCAGCCCTAGGTCAGGAGTAACTTTGTGTTTGTTTTTAATTATTTCTAATTAGTTATTTGTTACGTATTTTCCTATTTTTCCTTATTCAAACGCTAGACTGCTGACTATTTAAAACAACTAACTAGCTAGTGAGCATCTTTACCCAAAGTGGAAATATGTTTGAGAAAATTCGATATGTCTTCACAAAAGAATTTTCCATCCAGTGCAAGTTCAGTTGATTTTCTGTCAAAAAAGGTTTGAATTAGAATTTTCCTGAAAATAATAAATTGACAAATATCATCTAACAAAATTTAAAAAATATGCAAATTATTCATAAAATAATGACAAAAAGAAGGTCATAAAAGGCTTCATTTCCCCCTCTGTCATTGTACGACATCGCATTGTCTTCGAGCTGCTGTAATAACACGCATCACTTCTGCTGTAATCAGTAGGGTTCACAAAGAGCTTCCTCTGACCTGTCACACACACACACACACACACACACACACACACACACACACACACACACACACACACACACACACACACACACACACACATCCCCACACACATCCCCACAGACTGGATGCCTTAATGAATTAACAAGGGTCTACAGCCACACCCCTCACTTCAAGGGCTTTGAGGAGGTGGACAGAATGTGAGGTTGGAGAGGAGAGGGGACTCAGGGGTTGTTTTGAATGGCAGGAAATCCCTGAGATGTTTTCTGTACTCTCTGCCACAGCCTAAGGCCCTGTTAAGGTGGTGAAGGGAAATTGTGTTTGTGACACACTCACAATACAGCTCTTTCTTTCTTTCTTTCTTTCTTTCTTTCTTTCTTTCTTTCTTTCTTTCTAACCCTTTTCCCTCATGTCTCTCTTCCACTTCTCTCTTTCTCTCTATCATACACACACACACACACACACACACAAACACATAGACGCACACACAAACACACATATACACGTACACACACACACAAACACACACACACACACACACACACACACACACACACACACACACACACACACACACAAAAACATACATAAACATGTCTTACACAAACCCTCTTTCTGTAGCCAGATGTCCAGGGAGAGGGAGGCCAACGTGCCCTTTCACTTAAAACGACACACACACACACACACACACACACACACACACACACACACACACACGCAGTGGAGTGTCAGTGGGCAGGGGAGTGTCCCTGTGCAGGAATGCGGGGATGATAAGTTGTGGAGGTGTCAGGGGAGAGACCCATGCTGTTACAGCCAGACACCTAAAAACACTCCACCCAGCTTCCAACTCCTCTCTGGCTGTTTCTCTCTTTTTTTCCGCTCCTCTATTTTCTCTTTTATACCCGTCTGTTCTCTTCCTTTTTTAAAGTTTTTTCTCTGTTTGTCCCTTTTTTGACTATGGCTAAGTCTGATTACACCTTCACCTCTACCTCTTTCTCAGACACCAGCGCTCCATCCTTCTGTCTGTTTCAACCTTTCCCTAAAGATCACTTCCCTTTTATCAGTCTCTCCACATTTTTTCTTCACTGTACAAATTCCTTGGCTCAGTGTCAGATCACAGGCTTGCCAGATGTATCAGATTTTTCCTGCCAAAATGGATTTGACTTTAAATTAATGGAATAAAGGCTGATTGTACATTATCTAAAAGATACATTTCTCTGGAATTACCTGGGATTTCCAGTTTAACAGTGGCTTTTCTTTTTTCTTTTTTTTTCACTATGATTGACCAATCACTGGGTCTTGCCACCCTTTGCCACTGTTGCTACGGCTGTCAAGCACATACGCAGTTTACAGGGAAATATGTAGCATTCAAAACTCTTGGGAATTTTTAAAACAATGATTCCTTGATTTCAGACAGATGTATACAAAAGCAGGCTTTTCATTTTTAGGCAGCTGAAGCAACAACTGTCACTGGCCTAGCTAGCCATTAAGCTAGTTTAATGTTAGCTACTTGAGTCTCCGACTGCTTTGTAATGTTTTCAGCCAACTTTTTAAAGAGAGAATCTTGTAAAGGGGGTCTTGAATCTGCCTTTCATTTACTGTACATGCACGATATCATGCTAAAAGACTGAGGCTAAAGGCAAGGAATCACCGACTGAAGTTCTTGTATTGCAGCTTAGAACTAGCTAGTTCTTGTGTTAGCATGTTAAGTGTGATTAGAAAACTTGTAACTCTTTGGCTGCTTGTCTTACATACTTGTTCGTATTTTCAAACAGCATGGTTCACTTATGACACTCCAAGAGAAAAGGCTTTTCAGGGTGAGAACTAACCTGTGAGTTTGGCAAGTTTGATTTTATCTTGGGTAACTTTAACTCTTTATTGGTTTAACGCAGAACCAATAAAGAGCAGAGCAGAGCTGCTAATGTTACCACAGATTAATGTACATTACCATCCCTTGCCATTACGCAAATCCAAGGGGTTGACAGGCCTGTGTCTAGTTACAGTTGCTAGGCCATGATTGCACAATCACTGTTCAGGGGAGGGGTTTAACAAACTGTGAGTTACCATCTAAATGTGATATACTTTATTTTATATATTTTCTTTGTGCCTTTTCTTTGTGTCTGCATAAACTCTTCCCCCATAGGTCTCTGATGATATCTGTCTTTCTCAGTCCATGTTCCCTCCCTTCCTCATTGTAACCTCACATAGTGACCAGGTCGTGGTGACATCCTGGCCCTACTTTGACTAATGTTGCAACACATACACACACTGGAACACACAAAACAATCACTAAACTCTAAATAACCACAGGTTAGAGTGGTTTAGTGACTTTAGAGTAGTTGTCCTGTATCAGTAGCATATAAAGTGTCCATGGAGGCCCCACAACTGTGTCTAAAGAAAAGAATCTAACCATTTATATCTTCAGCTTCATGGGGGAAAGTAATTACTGATTCCTATTCAGACCATTAACAGTTTATCAGCCCACGCAGGCTGCTGCCAGCTGCACAGTTTGAAACTCAGACGTTTTGGGGAATTGCTTATAGTGGCGCTGGAATATAAAAGGTAATTGAGGACATTTTATCAAATGTATTCAAAATATGAGCAAAAGAAGAAGATTCTTATCTTGTGGTTGGAGAGGAATGATTCATGGCGCAGTTGAATTTAACATGTTTGTGAAACAAGTTGAAATGGCTTATACAAAAAGACAGAGCATTGCCCCCGCAGGACCAACAAGCAAAACCCAAAGTTCCATCACTCTGCAGCCTCCTCCCACGTAAAATTGCAGTTCCCTTTAATGATTACCTCTATAAATACAGCAGCACAGCCTTTTTTACTCCAATTGTTATCCTCTGATTATTTTCATGGCTTTGGAATTATGAATTCCTTGCTTGTACCTTATTTAGCAGTCATTGTGTGTGTGCAGGATTTTTGGTCAAATTCTGTTTTTTCCCTTTCCGTTTTTGTTTTTTTGTTTGTAATACATGATGCTTGGTGTAGAAAGCGGCTGGCAGTAGCAAAGAGAGTGAGTCATGCCAATAAAAACTATTGAATAAAAGCAGATGTTAAAATTTTCCCTGGCAATTAGGCGTTTGGCTAAGTGCTGAGAAGTCATGTGAAGATTAAGGAAACTGCGCTGTTTGTTCCCAGGCTCTGATATCACCTGGTATTTGAAGTCCTTCTCCTGGCTAATGACACTGAGAGGAAGCATAACTTTGTGTTTACGTGTGTCAGTACATTGGAAAAAATACTGCTTGACGTAAATGTGCATGTGTAAATTTAAATGTGTGTTCTGCACCTGAAGTGTATCAGTTCCTTAGAGGCAGAGGGGACTGAGTGTTAGCATTAGGGTCCGTGACGCTGAGAGGTGATTTGTTAAGACCTGTATCCCTGTAAGACCGAGTTCCTTCCTGGCTGGCTGGCCTAATGTCTCACCCCACCCTGCGACAGACTGGGAAGAGTGTCTGACCTTGCACTTGGTGGCAGGACAAGGTGTACAGGGTGGGATGGCGGCTTAGGGGGGCTTCCCTTTCTCTTTCAGTTGTGCAAATTATTTCAACAGGGAGCGTTTATCAGAAAAGACAGATCTAAAGGGCTTAAACACATGCAGAGACATTAATGGACAGACAACCAGCAGTTGTGGTAAATTCCACTGAGGCGAAGTATGGTTTTTAGCACACTTTTACACACACAGACACACAATAAGAGGGTACAGCTTCTTTATGGGCTGTCAACAAACCTCTGCGCATCTAATAACAGTGCTAGGGCCAGGCAGTGGCTGAAGCATCCCTTTTAGCCCAATCACGACTTAAGTGGCTGAAAGAGGAGTTAAGGCAGCAATGGGGAGAAGAGTGGAGGTGAGGTAATTGTCCGAACCAGGTGGAGTGGTTTCCAAATGGGAGGAAGAGAGACACGGGTGAACAAGCAGGAGGATGGACAGACAGGTTTATCGTCACGACGACAGGAGCTCTATTCCATTGCCGTGGTCACCTCTTCAGAGTCGTCAGTGGGGATCAGTGCAGCCCCATTAAACATGTCACAGGGAAATGAGCGGGTTGCCCGTGACAACTGTCAACACAGAGAGTTTGGATGGAGTGACAGGAGGTGTAGGCTCCAGAGTCCGCAAAGACACAAAGATCGGACTGATGTGAGTAGGAGGTGGTGGGAGGCACAGATATGGAGGAGGAAACCAATTCTGCCACAACACCACGATAACCCACAGGAGAGAGTGGAAAGGTAAAAAAAACGCACTTGAATAAAGCTTTGAGTTTGTGATCACACAAACCAAAGCCCTCTGACAAAATCTCAAGAGGGTTTCAAAAGAAAGGAAGACTTTCTAGCTTGAAACCTTACTCTGTCAGATTTTTATTTATTATTTCATACGGTTCTCATAGCTTTTGACTGCCATTCAGGGTGTGGTGAACAGAGCACAGTGATCATGAGAGGAAAAAATTGATCGATATTTTGGTGACAACCTTGGGACATCTGATAGATGCCCCTCTCCTCACTCTTGACCATAACTGTGCAATCACACACACAAACACATACACACAGACACACACACACACACACACACACACACACACACACACACACACACACACACTGCTTCCTGTGTCCATCCATAAATCACAGCATTCACAAGACAAAGAATGTGACACAGAAACAGGCAGGGAGGAGCGTCACAGAGAGGAGAAGTCTTGTGAACGAGGCCTGATCAATGCCAAAGTGCCTAAGGAGGAGTGGGTGGGGTGGAGGTGGAGGTGGCAAAGGTAGATTAAGATGGTGGATAAGACTGACAAGGATGAATTACTGTCCCCTCCTCTTCTTCAACAAAGGTTGTGCAGTACAGGACACATCTGAGGCCCATGCCCTTGTCTTTCCTTGCACTCCCTCCCTCTTCACCTCCCTCTTGAGGGGCGCTGGGGAACATTCCTGGGCTCCAGCTCCTCCACTCTGGGCATTAATCCCCTACAGCTGTGCCCCTTACTCCCTTACTCCCCCCCCCAAACATACACACACACACACACACACACACACACACACAATCTCACTCCCCCGGTCCTCTTTTACCCCAGCTGGCCCTTCCACACTCTTAATACATTTTTCACAAGCTACTCACAAGTGACACATGTAAAGCAGACCAGTTCTGTTACTCTACATTCAGCGAAGGACACACACACATCGTCATGGTGACACAAACTCATGTGCATACTCAAATATATCCACATAAAACCATCCACTGCATACAACCTATTTTATGCTGCTTAGGTCCCTGGTAGATGGAAACACAGTGACACACACACACACACACACACACACGCACACAGCACACAAGCACACAGCAGCAAATGTACACAGAAAATCCCCTCTGGCTGTGCCCTGAAGCTTCTGCTGTGAGACTAGGCTGAGGGCCTGAGGCCCCAGCATCACACACCAGGACCTTCAGATAGCCCAACATGACTTCTCTCCCTTCCTTTGAGACAGACACCAGCTCCTCCCTCTATATTTAATACTGAGACAGAGGAGAAACTCAGGGAATAATGTAAGGAGGAGGGGGGTTGGGGCCTGTGAGACACATAAATTATGGAAGAAATGGGAGATAGAGATATATGGTACTGTAGAGATGTGCAGGTCAATAGTCAGTCTTTGTCACTTAGATAATACTAAAGAAAAAGAATTATTTGATCAGTGTCTTCAAATCCTCCAAGGCCATATGCTTTTTATTAGCTCTCTGAAGCCGAGTAAATCTGATTGTGCAATTGTATTGCAATTGTATTGCCAAACATAGAGATTATTGCTAAGTGGCATTTAACCAATTATCAACATGTTAATTGTTAGGAAAACAAATGTAGCCCTGCTGCTGTCGGTTGCGCTCAGGGTCTGACCCCATAAAGACTCCATGGAGGGCCATATAACTACACATGTCCGTATGTTTATGGTTTCTGTGCATCCGTGCATATCGTCATGAAGATATATGCATGTTTAAGTTTTGTGTTGTCCATCTGTCTGACAGTGTGTGTCTCACTATGTGACTGCATTGAAAGGATTTCACAAATCAACGTGACCAGACCACACTGAGGAATGTGGTTCAGAAGTATTGGACCCCCCACCAACTCTCTGACAGGCAGGAGTGGAGTTAATAAGCCATGTCTCAGGAGGGGCTGCTTTGTGTGCGTGTGCGTGTGCGTGTGTGTGTGTGTGTGTGTGTGTGTGTGAGGATGCAGGGGCTCACAGGAGCACAGGAGTAAATTAAAACACACTTTAATAAAGTGACCAGCGGCAAGGCCTGTAGGCCACCTCCTTCAACACACGCACATACAAGTAACACATTTCACACACACAGACAGACACACACACACAAAGACAGACACACTCCTTTGGGACAGGACGGTGAGGTATCCTGGTGAATGGAATGTGGACAGACGGGGTACAGCAGCAAAACAGTCCACTGGAGAGAAGAGTACAGAGGGAAAGAGAGGTCAGGAGCAGCAGCCTTATAGTGTTTCGAGCTCCTCCACTCAGGCCAGGTGTCTCCCAACCAAATAAACCCCTTCACTACATGACTGTACCGCCCACTGGCTTCTGAGAGGATCCTGTACATGAGAGTTCAACCTCAAACCTTATTCTCTGCACTGATCACTGGGCTAAGAGTAACAGGATTATAGCCGTCCAGAAGGAAAGTACCGTGCTTAAAGAGCAGGTTTTAGTATGCACACTTGAAGATAATATGGTTGAAGCCTTTGCCTGTATAGAAAAGAAAACTTCAGGCACCTGCTGTAAACCCTGAAAAAGACCCTCCGTACCAGTCAGCTTTTTAATATGTCTCATGAATAAGCCATGTAACTAATAAAGGCTTTACAATAGTGCCCAATGATTGATTTTGTAGACATCATGATTGTACTTCAAAAAAAAAAAAAAAAATAAAAACCTAAGTGGAAACAAAATGTTTTAAAAAGTTGAAATATAACAAAAAATTTTTACACTTGGCTGTGTGGAAAAGCAACAGAGAGCAATGGCAAAACAGTGAATAAATCATTACACACATAAGACAAGACTTAGAGCAACAGACAAAAACATAATTTCTGTGGCGAGAAATGAGGAGAATGTAACAGTCCTCAAAGTAATATATGAAATGAACATAAATGCAATATTTTCATCAAATTTTATGCTCAGTCTTCCATCATTTCAGATTTGACCAACACATTTTTTATGTGATCTTGCTGCACTGTCGTCTACTGCAATAGTTAAATGACCCATCTTGAGGATTAGTGCCACCAGCTATTTATCTTGATGCATCCAACTCTTAACATTTGCATAACGGTAGTGGATGGAAGCCAATATTATTTTACGTTTACGTTTGCCCATTTTCTAGAAATTTGGTTAAATTTTGAGCTACATTTGGATGGAAACTTCACTAATATACTCTTACCTTCTCAACCTTTTCTAAAACTATGAGATAAAGGAAGCATCATTTCACAGCTCAGAAATATATAAAAATCGATCACATTTCCCCAAGCAACTAATAATCTAAATGTGTTGCAGGCAAAGAATTGTACTCTAGGATAAAAAAATCCACTATTCACCTTATTATTTTTTATATATTTCTCTGTGCTATTGTGTGTATGTTCTTTATACTGCTTTGATTGTTGTTGAGCAGATTAAATGTGTCCTCAGTAATGTTGATAGCTTTAGAGAGAGAGTGGAAGGTAACTTGTTCTTCATTTCTTTTTGTTTCCTAAAGCTTCAGTGAGTTTTGACTGACGTGATGAGAAAAGAAGTATTGATTGGAACAATGACAGAATTTTGATTTTGCAGTGAACTATCCCCCAAAGTGCACAAATGAACTGTGACACCGATGTAAGATGGGAACAGGCTGTGTTCTTGTGGTCAAGTATTGTCTGCTCCTTAATAATCTCATTTTTGGTATATGAACAAAATACCTCCCACACACGGATCCCATTCCAGCTCCAGTACATTCAAATGGGCCGTTTCCTACGTGCAAGGACACACACTTACACGCAGACACAGACTCACACAAACACATGAACACACAGGACCGTGGCCAAGTGCTGGGGACTTCCACTGTCATTGCTGCCAAGTGTTTCTAACTTCTTCCAAAGAAGACTTGAGATAGGAGCCTCTCACACACACACACAGGCACACATACACACATACAGAGCTCTAAGAGAAGCCAACAAAACGCACTGCCACCTCTGTGAAAGCCCCTCCAGCCAGCAAATCGTGTTCTGCTGATCCGACGGAAATAAATGTCGCCAGGCGGGGATACAAGGCGACTCATCTCCCATGTAGTTTTCATCTATTCAAATGAAGTGTGTTTTAATTTCAGCTGCTTTGCATTTGACTGTGGGGCGTCACAGCATGAGATGAGTCATCACCTTTGATTATAGCTCGTCGTCTTGCTCTTGCTAAGGGCAGAGACTCTCTAGCTTTCTATCCTTCTATCTATCTATGTTCCATTTGCAATTCTTAAAAAATCTAGGCTTATTACATCTTGGGATGTATTTCGTCATTTTATTTTAAACCCTGCCATCATTCTTACTGGTGATAATAACATTCCACACACCAATTTAACTGCTGAGATCTGACTTGTTCGCCTGGTGTTTTTTATTGCCCCTTTTGAGTCAGTGGTGTTGAGTTGTTCCCAGATCTCAACAAGTGATCCTTTGCTAAGCCCTGCCCCCTTAGTGTACAGAGCACATGTGCAGTTTACAGTGATAACTGTGGTAGATTTACCACTTAAAATCCTTATCCTTAATTTCAGATAGACGTGAACAAAAGCCGCCAAAACTTCGAAAATAAGGCCCCAGGTGTAATAAACAAGAATCATCCCTCAGCAACTTTACACGGGCCCACCTAAAGCTGTTCTCAGTCTAATACAAGGAGAGGTGAGGACCCAGCATCAGGTCTCTTTCCCTCCCCAGGCGAGGGGGCCCTGGGGTGAGGCCACATGTGAGGGAAGCTCGCTCTCCGGAGCTGTGGAAGTTGACACAGATTCCCCACCCTGACTCCGACGGGTGTTTGTGAACAGTGGGCCTGTTTTGGAAGAGAGTGTCCACACCACAGCTGTTGAACAGTTCAAGGCGGGGAGTCCTTCTGGGCAGGGGGACTGGGCGGTAATGAAAATTCCCCAGGAGAGAAGCGAGGGGAATTCTGTGCTGTTATTTGTTATGGGAAAAAGGAGAAGACAGGGACAGGAGGGGAGAGAAGGAACGATGTCAGAGGAGGGGAAGGAGTCAGAGGAGACGACTCAGTGTGTGTAAGTGTGTGTGTTTCTCAGTGTGTGTATGTGTGTGTCTGCTCAGGTGGTCAAGCAGTCCCTCCCATATAAATGAAAGAGAGAAAAAAAGGGAATAGGTGGAAAGGTACAAGGAGACAAACAGCAAAAGACAAAGGCAACAGTGTGTGTCAACAGGCGTTTCACCTCATGGAGACCGTTTGAAATGGCAAGGGGGAGTCACATTTAAACAAATATCCTCCTGCCACACACACATGCTTACACACACAAATACACTCAGTTTTCAACTTTAGGTTTGTTTTCCTTAGCCTCAAGATATGAACTAGTCATGCTCTTATTCCAGCTGTACTAGTTCCAGTGTTATGTCCCCATCTTCTGCTAGGTTTGTGCGTGTGTGCATGTGTGTGTGCGTGTTTGTGTGTGCGTGCGTGTGTGTGCGTGTGTGTGTGTTTGTTTTTATGTGCACTCTTGCATACCCATGAGTATGAGCTTCTGTTTATAATGAGAGGGTTCCCTACTGTGTATATATTCAAATGGGACTTGGCAACACACACCGCCGTCATTCCTTCAGAGTCCAAACACCCTCACCACCCGTTCGCCCTAAACGTACACAGACCACAGATGAAACGTCACACACATTCATGCATGTGAACACACACATAGGCAGCCTCTCTGCCCTTGAGTCACTGTAATACTGATGAATTGAGGCAAAGTGAGAAAAGAGAGCCCCCTCCCTCCTCAGTGGCATGGCAAGCAAGCTCCAAAGGCTACTTATCAGACCAATGTGTTTCTACTTTTCTAATCTGCATCATTTATTATGGGCAAAACCAGAATAGGGAACACAGCCATGGTCAATATTATGTCTTGGCACAGTGACTATTACTGAAAAGAACCCTGGTGTCCTGAATACACATGTACACATACTCACATGCACAATAGCAGACACATGCTTGCACAGTCAGTTTGCTCCAACAGGCCCTTTACCAGAAAAACCTTGTGTCTCCTAAGAAAAATATGGTTGTTATGGGAAAAGAACTACAATACAGTCATTTTTACTCAACATAAAATATAATTATGTGGGCCTTCACAGAGACTTACCAGAGCTGATAAAGAAAATACTGTGGCACAAATTACACTGAATCATTTCTGCCTCAACATTTTTTTCTCTCTCTCTCCTCCGTCTCTCTCTCACACACACAAACACACACACACGCACATACACACACAATTCATTGGGAATTAAAGGGACTGGGGACCTTGAGAGATGCCTGGAAGGTTCCCGGAGGCCCAAATGACAGAGCGTACACAAAAACACACACCCATGCACACGGACACATATGCTCTGCCCTGAGGACAACACTGATAAAACAGTGGGGAAGGGAGAGAGAGGAAAACGAGAAAGGTACAGTTTTATTCCATGCATATGTATATCTATATGAGGAATACAGTGTGTCCTTGATATATATACTGAAAATATGTGCTTGGCTTTGTGTGTGTGTTTCTGCATGTGTGTGTATAAGGTAGGGCTGTTTAAGGGGCCTGAGGTCTCTGAAGGATTAATGGTGGCAGGCCAGGCAGGGTAATCAGGACAGCGGATAAGTCCTGGTCATCCAGGCGTTGAGCTGAATAAACATGAGAGCCTGGTGATATCTCCTACACATTCACGCACACATTTTCTCACACACACAGACAGACAAATAATGACACACACAAATAATCACACACGTGCACACACATCAACCGGATCTAGAAGGAGCCAGACTTGTTCCAGAGGATGATGCCAATCAGGAGACTATGTTGCGTGCACTCAAACACACACACACACACACACACACACACACACACGTAGATGCAAACATACACACAATATTCTCCCTTATTGCCTTCCATTGAAAGTGTTCCCTCGGGTCATTGAGTGTAGCATGTTCCTGTGTGCCATTAGGCCTCTGGTAAGTCCTCACCGTTTAAAACATGCATGGACTAGGGAAAAGTCATTATGTGTCCCTCTCCCAGCTAAAACTTGTCTTAACATGTCACATGTGCTTCAAATTACAGGATCTCTTCCATTTTCCTGTATGGAGGATACATAAAACTGTAGCCATGTTAAGTTTTTGTAGAAAAACCTCAATTTTCACCATTGGTTACACTTAGCCAATAATCCTGTTCACAATTACGTTGGCATAATGCTGCCTAACCTTGGTTTATGAGCTGCAAACTGTGTTTTTTATAAGTATCATACAGTATATTGCGCGTATATAGAAGTGCATGAAACAAGTGTTTTTCCTTAAAAACCACTCTGGTAGGCTATATTCAGTCATTAGTGTAATCAAGAGAATTCTTTGGGTTTACCATAGAGAGTATATGGCTCTTTTTACCACAGGCAACATAAGATAAAATAACTTTGTGCACACTTTTTACAGTTGAAAAACAAGCTGGGGACTATCTGAGAATGGCTGTGCTTGTTGTGGCCGCATGCCAAGGGTAGGTATGCAGCCCAATGGACACCATCTGCATGAACACATTTTTTAAAAGCTAGCATTTCAAGTGTGTGCCCGTGTGTGTGCGTACATGTGCAGAGTCGGAAACCAGGAGCAAATGCTTCACGCCAAATCAGGGGGACGAGGTGGGAGAGCAGGACATTCCTGCGAGATGACAAGCCATCACAGTCACACACCAGCACAGGAATGTTGGGAAAACAGACAGGGTGGGAGGTGGGGGTTGGAGGATGACTGAGCAAGGGGGAGAGAGACACAGGATGAAGAAAGAGTGTCACTTCATTAGACCAGTAGTCATGGGTTTCCAAGAAGGAGCGGAGGAGCTGCTGTAATTAGTTCGCACTCACTGAAAAGGAGAAAAAAAGGGAACAGGCAAAGAGATTGAGATGCAGATAGAGGAAGAGAGAGAGGGAGAAGTGGATGAAAGAAGTCTGACTTTTGCCCCCCATCCACATCACTGTGCTGTGAAACCCCCCCCAAAGCCCACCCCTGCTGGTGGTTAACTCCAGTTTCTGTCATGCAACTGAAAAACCACTGTAAGGGTGAAAGAAAGAGGAAAAATGGATGAAAACTAATCTTTGCCTGTGCGTGTCTTTGTATGTGCTTCTAGTGAGCGCATGAAAGTTAGAGGTGGGCTCGCCATAACGACGACAAAGGGCCCTGAAATGAGCTGGAGGAATGCATCTGGTGGCAGAGTTAGGATATATAGAGGGCCAGCAAAGAGTGAGAGGGAGAAAGAGTGTGAACACTAGTGAATATGCGCTCCAGATGTGTCGGCCTGTCACGCTGCAAGTAAACACCCTCGCTGATGGACAGCTCGGGACTGGATGGCCTCACCGTCTTCCCCCCGGGGAGAGAGCTGGAGAAGGAAGGAGGAGAGTGGAGAGAGAGGGAGGGGGGGGGGGGCAGGAGCAAAAGGAGGAGGAGGAGTTGGGGGGAAGTGGTGGGTGAAGAAGGAGAGGAGAGGGCTCTGTGCTGAGGGACCTGAGCCAAGAGCAAGTCACCCTGAGGACCTGTGTAGCCTGGCAGGCTGGATACAGAGGAGACAGAGAAAGGCGAGAGAGAGAGGAAACGAGAGTAAGGGAGAAAGAGGAAAAAAGAGGGGGAAAGGGAGAAAAAAGTACATGGGAGAGGGAGAGAACGAGCGGGAGGGATAGCGAGGGAGGACTGGGCTTGATTGTTCCCCTCCTGTCCCTCCTCCATGTGGCCTCCAAGGGGGCTCCTGCAGCCTCAGCGAATTTCCGTCTGGCACAGACCTGCGAGCTCCTGGGAGCAAACTGAAATATGAACTGCAAGGATGGGAGGACGGGAGGAGAGAGTAGAGAGAAAGGAAAGGAAAGGAAAGAGAAGGAAAAGACAGAAAAGACAGAGGCACTGAATAAGAGAGGCATCTGAGATAGGGGGAGCTGTGATGGTCGTTCTCCTGATGTCTTCACATAAGTACACATAATCTCTGCAATTTACTCTCTGACAGATTTAAAGGGTTGGATCACCCAAATTACAAAAAAACATATTTCCTCTTGACTCTGGGATTATCTTGCCATGTAAATAGTTTTGGATTGATTTGCCAAGGTTTTGAAATATCACTGTCTCAGTTTTTGGCCTCTGGCCCAATACAATAGAGGTGAGTGTTTTTGGGGCTCAATCAGCAGAAAAATTCCACCAAAAAAATTAAACGGCAAAATCTCTTTCCAGAAATAGTGTCCCTATCACACTGAATCCACAGTAAACACTTTCAGTCGGTTTACTGGGACTATTTCTTTTGCAGAAACTTTTTCCAATGAAAAGTGCTTACAGTGACGTCTGCGAGGTCTGTGTCCATTGTACTGGGGTGGCAGCAGATATCTCAAAACTTGGGCATATCAAACGACTGTGATTGATAACAACGTCTTTTGTGTCAAATATCAATGCTATCTATATAAAGGGTAAGGCAGCAAATGTTCTTTCTAAGAAAGATGAATTCTTTTAAGGTGTGCAACACTCTTATGATTTGATTTTATTAGTGTTTTATTAAATTTGTTTTTTACTTATTGTGGCTTGGTTTGGTTACCTCAGACTGCTAAATAAAAACAGGTCAGCAAGGCTTCCTTTCCTTTCCTAGAATAAAAATAAAGTTGAGGTTAAAAACTATGTGCATGGCTAGATACCACCAGAGGTAAATGAGAAAGTATGTGTTTTTGTGATTTGAGTGAAGTGGCCCTTTAAGGTAAAACAAAAACACTTTGCACACAGAGACACACACACATGCAAGTGGAGCAAACAGCCACATGTTAAGATTCCACATGTTCACCTTGAGCGGGTACACCTTTCCTTTCACACTCTTATGAAACTTGTACTGTGTAGTATTATTCCAACTACTCTGCTGTTATTTTAGCTGCACTGGACGGGAGCGCTCCAGCGGAGTGTGCGAGAGAGCGCATGATTGGATGACTGCATTTACTGCGGTCAGGTGACCGCCACCACACCAGAGGGCAGCCCCCAGTGCAGGATGGGTAGCCAGGTAGTCACCAAACCATGAGTATGGCAAGAATGGAGGGTGAATAAATGCAGCACAGTTTTTGTCGGGAATTTCTATTTGTGGTTATGGAAAATTAAACAGAAAGATCCTTCCTCATCTCATGATCGAAGAATAACAAAGTACATTTACTCATGTACTCTACTTACCATGAGTACAGTTTTTAGGTGGTCGCACTTTATGTCAGTATTGCCATTTTTTAATGCTTCTGCTTCTACTCCACATCATCTATCAAATATACAAAACCTATGATTAGCTTATAGAATATGATGATTTGTTAAGATTAAACTGCCCAACAGTATATAAAGTAATTAAAATTAGTTCCACCTCGACCAATTACAACCTTAAAATGTTACTTGCACATTTATGCATCAGTAATGTCATTTCAATCATCAAATATGTAATAATAAAACACTGACAGGAGCCATTCTGCTGTGTAATGAGCACTTTACTTCTGATGCTTCTGAACTTCTACATAAGTATAATTTAAAATATAGGACTTAAATTTGTAATGGTGTTTTTTTACGCTATGGCCTTGTTACCTAAGTGAAGGATCTGATTACTTCTGAGAATCATATGTGACATATTCATAATGTCACTGAGAGCTACACTTCGAAATTTGACAGCGTCACGACCAAAGAACCCTGTTTGTAATGATACACTCCAAATGTGATCTGTCTTGTAATCAAACACTGAAAATGTGATATGGCACACATCTAATACACCTTTACCGAGGTGTTCTAAAAGCACATTAGTCGATCTGCTGAATGTGGGGGGCTTGTGTGGAGCAGATACATTTGAGTCCCGTCAAGTGCAATGGAGCTGCTATCAGAAAGCAGCACTGATGACACTACTGCATTAAGCAGCTGTCCACTCCCATGATCATTAGCGTGATATGGATGCAGCGGAGCAGTGAACAGGATGCTGGGATTGCTACAAAGACAGGTCTCCGGGGGGGGGGGAGAAGGCAGGGAGATGAGTCTAAACAACATCAAGTCACCGCATCCCTCAGATACAGGGTCAAAACTTTTACACACACACACACAAACAAACATACAGATTGAATTCTCCTAACATCTTTCTGGGATAATCAAATTTTACTTCACTCAGCTTCTGCAAATTCAGGACCAGATGGCAGCATCATGGAAAACAGGTCTTCTGTTAAAAAATCAGTTTTCAAAATAGAAAAAAATAAGTTTCACTGTCCTGGGTTTTTTTTTGTTTGTTTGTTTGTTTTTGTTTTTTTGATGTTGTTGCTGCTGTTTTGTGTTTTTTCCATGCCTACCTTGAACATCAAACTGAATTTGTTTTGTTTTGTTTTGTTTTGTTTTGTTTTGTTTTGTTTTGTTTTGTTTTGTTTTGTTTTGTTTTGTTTTGTTTTGTTTTGTTTTGTTTTGTTTTGTTTTTCCAATACGTCCAAAGTGTTCTTAGCACATATTTGTGGAAACAGTTTGCTGACATTTGAGGGCCAGTGTTGCTAGAAGGCACACTTAACTCATGTGCTTCAAAGTGAAGCATGTCATGTCCCTGTAGAGCCTACAAATGTTGGCATGACATTTTTTTCCCCTTTTCCACAATCCCATATAGCGTTGGTTATGGACTGTTTACTGCAATTTAAGCCATCTGTCCTCTTACAACATTCACAAATTAGGAGGACCCATTATGCCGTTACATTTGTATTCCACTCAAAAAGTGGAAGAAAGCAAGCTAGACTAACTAGCTGACTAGACTAACTTAGCTTAGCTTTCTAACACTAGCACTGACTCCCACTAGACGTTACTTTTTCTGCCCGTTATTACAACACCTGCTGAGTCATTAGCAGCTCTTGCACACTCAGCAGCTCTGCAGGACGGGAGGGAGAGGGGGGAGGTCCTGCTAGTGTTAGTTGTCCTTTTTTTACTGGTCCAGTTGTGTTGACAGCAAATGACCAGACTGTCAGAACTCACAGCAACGGGTAGTCCTGTAAGTATCACACGCCGTACATCCCTGATGCGAATCACAACATGACGGCGGAGTAACTAATTTGCAGTCGCAGAGTAACGTAGGGAGTTCTCAAATCAAAGATGGCACTAGGCAACAATGTTGGTCCCCAGCTGGTTAACTGCATGTGTGTCTGCCCACGCAGACACTGCACTAATCAAATTACAGCACCGGCATTGTTTCTAAGAACCAAAAATTCATGTCCCCTGGAGAAATTTTTTCGTTTGTTTGTTTGTTTGTTTTTTGTTTTTACTAATTGAAATTTTGACCAAATAAATACCCACGTCAAAACAAAAACCAAGGACATTTACACTGTGTAGCAAAATGAATTTTAATTTCTGTTTGACTTGAAATACAAATAAACCTTCTTTAAACACAAGCACACGCTGAATAAAACGGGACGGACAAATTTATTTTTTTTCCCTCAGTTTGTGACACACAGCAGCATTTCTGATCTCTCTTTGGTCACAAAAATTACTAATATACCTCTGATAAAGCTAAACCCGAGTGTTGTAAAAGACAAAGGTGTTTCAGCTTGCTTTAATTGTTTTTTTTTTTTAATTATTCTGTAAGATGACAAAAGATATTTTGCTTACTGTGCTTTGGTCTGCTAAGACATGCTAATGTTACTTTCCTGGTTAGCAAGTTTAGCCAAGGCAGCCTTGAGGACCAGACCTGTTCTGAAACCCCGACCGTGAAACATGAATTCCACAAAGCTTCAAAAAACGCATATGCCTCTGAAAATAACTGCACAGCAGATTAATGAGAAGAAAATTCCATCTACTAAAAATATTTAAAGCTTAAATGACTGTGTTAGCCTTTAGCATTTATCAAATTCTAAGTCAGAGATGTAACCTTGCTCTTTGAATAGTCCCACTATCTGGCCAATGAGGTGAAATGAGGTGTCTAATTAGCTTAATTAAAGAGATTTAAGTGAGGGATTAACAGATAAAAATCAGAGGTGGGTGAAGATTACAACAGAGAAAAGCAGCTCTTTCTACTCCTTCTACTGAATTGGTTGCCACAGGCAATGAGCTATGTGACCCTATGGTCAGAGATGATGAAAAAAGGTCATTAAAAAATAAAGCAAAGAAAAGGCAAAACCAGAGGAAAAGATGTATGTATATATTTATTCAAACTAAGGCCATATCTAGCTAGTTGTCCGCATATGGTTGGTATTATTTTAGAGCTGTGTGTTACACTGTCAATGAGGAGGGTCTGCTGTGTTTTCCCACTGTGAAAAGCAAAGTCACACAGGGGGTAATTATCTGTGACGTGGAGACAGACATGGCTTCCTACCACACGTGCACTCTTAAATACACACCCCAACATTTATGCACAGCCATATGGTCCCTAGTGCACAAATGTATGTGTGTGTTTACTGAGCTATGGTTGGGTACCACCTCAGAGCCATGGGTTGAGTGAATATTCTTAGCACGTTGGGACAGTCCACAACATAGTGCGTCCCTGTAGACCCCTGCCCTGCCTGCCTGTACCCTCTGATTTGGACAGAGGGCAATCAAGCAGACCCAGTAAACAATACACGGCGAGGCCCTGGAAAACCACAATAGCTCCTCAATGTATTCGTCTCATGTCGCTAGGGACACCAGTGTTTGTCCAATCACTGTGGAGTTGGAGAGAGGCAGTATAGAGGAACTACTAAAATGATCAAGGATGCTCTTTAATGGCCGGTGGAAGATAGGCAGCAGAAGTTGACATGCTGTACAGTGCTTTCATAGAGCTTCTTATGGAACACCCATTAGAGTGATGGCCCTTAGGAAAGATATATATATATAGTCGTGTGTCAATGGCTGCTTTTCAAAGGCATGTTCTTGTTTATTTTATCCTGGGAATGCCTCCAGAGATCTAAGTTCATTCTGAGCCAGGGGGCAAGAGCAGAAGGGGCGTCTGAGGCCCTTAATGTGGCCGTCCTGTCAACAGTGAACCTGTTGGTACAAATGATGAGAGAGACATAGACAGATCCACACATAAACACACACAAACAACTTATGCAACATTTTGTGTGCTTTATAGAGACGATGTTTAGACATGGATAATCAAGGTGTGTCACAAAACCATTCCTCTGTGACCTGACATCCCCACTGGCCTTTTAACTTAAGTACACAGAAGCCAGGGAGCCTCTGAGAGGGGCGACATTCACAGGTGAAGAACACAAATCCTCCAACCTAAACGACAAAACTGGTCGTTTGTCTTTGACTTTCAAGACAACCCACGTGACTCTACCAACCTACATGTGACATTAATTACTGTATTGCAACACATATAAGCGTTTTTGATCCTGTTGTCAGATCAGATCACAGCATGGTTTATTAGGGCCTTTCAAAACACTCACGTTTGTTTTCTGATTAGCCCTCCCTATGGTTCATGTCTGCGAAAGATTTTGGTTGTCATGGTTAAAAGAAACCATGTTGACTGTAGAAGATGGGATCCGAACTGTAGTTTCAGTTGTCAAAGTCAGATGCTTTAACTCATTAGCGCCAGTGGTGGCCTAAAGGTTAAAGTAGTGGGTTTATGACTGGAGGGATGCTGATTACACCCACAGATCAGACGGACAAATCTCCCTCATTACCAACACTGAGGTACCTTCGGCCCCATTATCCAAAACTGCTCCAGTTCTGGATTAGCCATCTGATCAGGGGCTTTTTTCAAAAAAGTGATTTGCAAGCACTGCTTGTACACAGATTGCAGGTGGAAGCGTCCCGTTTCACAAATGAATGTTGCTAATCATAATAAATTTGCAAAATTGACAGGGGAAAATTAAAACGAGAGAAAATGTGGCAAATAACAGCTTGACAGTTGCAAATTTAATGCAACAGGCCCCAGATTGTTGTTATACTGGTGTCAGGCGGTTCCATAGTAAAACCCCCCTAAATGAATAAGGGCGCATGACCAAATGATCAATGCTGCCTTATTTTAGGTGAGCAAAAAACAAATATTTCACAAAAAAAATACAGAAACTACAAAAAGGGCAATAGTAAGTAAAACCTGCATATTTTTCTCTTGTTTTGCCTCGCTTCAAACTGTTTGTTTACGAGACAAAGTAGATTCAGACTAAGAATCTGCACAACTTTTTTTTTAAATCTATTCTTTTCTATTGTTCCAGCCTAGCCATAGGGCTAGCTGTGGTAATGACTAAATAGAATCTGGAGTGTCATCTCCAGACAGAAGTAGAGGAAAGAGAGTGTTCCTCTCACATTACCTACTGCTACATTGGCAAATGATTAGGCTGCTGAAAGCATCTCATTATCAGTATTTATGAGGGAGTGCGCTAGCCGGAGTAATGACAGCTTTAGTCCAAAGTGGCACTCTCTTTCTTCCTCTCTACACACACTGTATTTATCTGTATACATATAGATAGATTCAGATAGTATAAATGTATATATTTTAGTACATTAATACATTACTCTCCTTGCATGTTGACCTATTTTTAAAGAGAACTTTTATTTATGTCTGTGTGTTTGAGACCCGTCTGTGTGTGTGCTACTATGCTGTATGTCTATCTTGGTGAGAAAAAAAAAAAAGCTTCAAGAGTAAGGACATTTTAGCCAAATCTCATTCAAATTTGAGATTAGATAGCACATATGTCAGCAATGACGGTCCTAACACAAATGCATGGACATAGGTAGTGTATGTGCATGTGTGTTTGCTTATTTGTCTACCACAAGTTATGTAGGTGTACAGTACACTACAATGGATGAACAAATCTCAAGTTCCAAACCCCTTCAAGTACAGTAAGCTACATTCACAAGCACCACCTGTGCAACAATAGCTGCAACCAAGCTTAGACATGACCATGATAAGTAAACACAGCTGCCTAATTCTATGTCCACATTAAAGCAGAAAACAAAACACCATTTACATGTGAAGACAACTTGCATTTTCGGAACTTTTTTAGAAGGTTCTGTGTCTACATTGAAACACAACAATAAAAGGAAAAAAGGCTAAATTCCTTCTTCCTCTTTCAGTTTGCTAACAGGGAAACAATTCACCCTGCTTTTTCTCAGTTAAGCCCCTATTCTGTTGCATTTCTTACACAAATTCTCATTTACATATTTTTTTACTGTTGTCAGACAGCTGAAAAATAATAAAATATTAATTTGATTGTTTCTTATAAATGCCACCTGTTATCCAAGGTAATTGGCAATTTCCTGCACTCCTATCCTTAGACTATCAATAAAATTATTATTTTACACATGCAAAATTGTATACAGAACAATGACAACTCATAATACAAATCCTGTTTTTATCTTATCGCTATATTGACAGCAATGAGAAAATGTTGGCTTTGTATGCTTGTGTCTATGTTTTAGAAAAGCCTGTATTTTTTTCCAATCCACACCACCATGCAACAATATTGGTTTTAGATTGTTACACTCTCAAGAACATTTTTGAAAAGGTAAGCTTTTGGTTGTGGAAAAACCCTTAAATTTGCACAGAAAGAAACTCTTTCAAATAAAACCAGCTTAGTGTGGACATGGCCTAACATTCTCTTCAAGATCAGTAAATATGTCAACTTCTTTGTTCGAGGCTTTAAATTTAACTTGGTGAACTTGTTGAATATCTAGTTTTGGTCACAGATACATACTATCTCAGCACTAATCATTGTTTCATCTGTACACCCAACCCAAGAGACTGAGGAGATTTCTTATTAGTTTGGATCCTGTTGCCTGAGGGGCCAGAAAGCAATGAGATATTTGACCAAACGCAGAAACCCAATAAGGGGCCATCGATTAGGAAGGATGAGCACCATATTGGACACACATGTGGCTACAGAGAAATTAAAAAGCTGCAACAAAGAAATTGAAGAAATCAAAACTGGAGCACCTTAAATCTCTTTGCCTCTCGCCACAAGTTGAGTGTCTGTTTCTTTGTTTATGTTTTGGATCCCCCGGGTGGAGGTTGTGTTGGCTGCCTGAAGAGGAAGTCACAATAGTAAACTTGTGTGGACCACGAAAGAACAAACACAGGATGCATTCAGTGTGCTCAGTACTGAAATTGGTGATTATCTGATGCTTTTGGGTGATCTTCTTTTTTAAAATTCACAGCTTTGATGTTTTTTTTTGAGATTGTGCTATTGTTTATTTCCATCCTACAGTATTAAGGTTTTAATACTGTGATGTTTTATGGATTGGGGTCTCTTAAATGTGTCTGAGTGTCATGGTTCTCACATTCCATCTAGTGTTTTTGCTAGTTCTGTGTTTTTTCATTGTCACTAACTCTCATGTCATTTCAGACTCAGCCACTCCATTGTGTTATGCTTTTGCATCTTGAGTTTCTCAGAACATAATAGCACAATCTGACCAGCATGGACCCAGCCAACACAAAGTCTTTAACCAGAGAATTGCGGGCCCCAGCAGACACCCCATACCGTCATGAGCTTCAACTCAGCTCCATTGCGAGCCATATCCAGGACGTCACAACTCAACAAGTTGATGAGTGGATGCTGTGTCGTTTAACCCGTGACCACAACTGCCACAGCGCCCCTAGCTTCATGACCAGCGAGCTTCATGCAGCGACACCTGAGCAGTATTCCAGGGAATCGGGAGGGTGTCGTCCATTCCTCACCCACTGCTCCCTGATGTTTGAGCTCCAGACATCATCGTTCCCCACTGTATGTCAAGGCGGTGTACATCATTTCCCTGCTGTTTGGGCAAGCCAAGTTATGGGGAAAATCTGAGTAGGAGTGGCAAATACCTATCCGTGTATTGGTGGATCTCTCTGCTGCGAGGCTCCAGGAGGAGTTTCACCACTCCTCCATGAGACTTGATACAGCACGGGGTCTGCTGAGCCTTAGACAAGGGCATCGTCAAGTGGCTGACTACTCCATAGACTTTCACACTCTGGCAGCTGGGACTAAGTGGAATGCTTCCTCTTTTTTTGATGCCTACTAAAACAGTCCATCTGATGTATTGAAGGATGAACTGGTTGCCTTTGGGTTCCCTGCGGATCTCAACGCTCTTATTGCCTTGAATGTGCACATAGATAACCGGCTGAGAGAGAGGAGACGGGAGCAAGCACAGATCTGAAGCAACGAAACCCCTACTCATTCTCCTCCTGCATCCTTGGTGCCAGTAGCTGCATCACAGGCCCTGTCAAGTGCATTGGCGGCACAGAGGAACCAATGCAAGTGGGACAGATGCGACTATCGGTGGAGGAGAAACTTTGCCACCACAGGGAGAACAGATGTATTGTGGACAGACCAGCAGCGTCATCACTTCCTGTCCACTAAAAAGGGCAGGCCTGCCAGGAATTCAGAGGGCGTTGGTGGTCTGATCTGGATTCCCTGGAGTGCTCTTTCGACCTCTGCTGCATGCTCACCTTTTCCTGGCAAATCAGGTTCACACCTCAGCAGTGTTCATTCACTCGGGGACCGATGAGAAATTTTTGGATGCCCATCTTGCTATACTGTTGAACATTCCAAGAGATGGCTATGATGCTCCTATGCAGGCCAGAACTTCAGATGAGCACCTGTTGGCTTTAGTCACTTGCTGTTCAGCTCCATTCCATCCATCTGGGCATTTCAGGTAATCACCACTGACACTCTCGTTTCATATAGTTAACTCTCCCCACCTCCAGGTCATTCTGGGATACTCACTGCTGGTCCTCTGTAACCCACACATAGACTGGTCTACAGGGTTTGGTTGGATTACTACCATGCAGTCTGGCTAATGTCCTTTATTTTACCCTGTCTGCAGTGGTTATTCCGAACGATTTCTGAACGTGTTTAAGGTCCCCTCAGAGTTCTGAAATCGGGGGGAGGTGTTTAACCGGGTATGAGCTACCGTACTGGCCTTATGATTGGGCCATTGACCTGCTGCCAGGGTACTCACCTCCCAAGGGGCACCTTTACTCTCTCTTGGTTCCTGAGACCCAAGCCATGGAAAAATACATAAGTGAGTCCCTGGCAGTGGACATCATTTGACCATCGTTGTCCCCTGCCGGTGCAGGGTTTTTCTTTGTGGACATGGAGGACAAATCACTCCGGCCATGCACTGGTTACCGGAGGCCTCAACAACATTACCATAAAAAACAGGTACCCCCTTCCACTCATCACCTCCACTTTCAAACTGTTACAAGGGGCAAATGTGTGCACCCACTGCAGAGACTGAGGACATGTTACAACATGGGGCGAGTGTGGCTGAGGAGCTAGAGCGGGTCATCCACTAACAAAAAGGTTGGTGGTTTGGTCCCTGGCTCCTCCAGTCTGCATGTCAAAGTGTCCTTGGACACAAGTTGTGTCCCAAATTGCCCCCAATGTATCAAACGGTGTGTGTGTGTGTGTGTGTGTGTGTGTGTGTGTGTGTGTGTGTGTGTGTGTGTGTGTGTGTGGAAAACACTGTATCTATAGAAAATGGGTGAATGGGTGAATGTGGCATGTAGTGTAAAGCCCTTCGAGTGATCGATAAGACTAGAAAAGCGCAGTCCATTTACCATTTACATGTTTTCAGACTTCATGGACTCCCCTGGGAAATTGTCTCTGCCTCGACTCACATCCTGGTTTTGGAAGGATTTTTGTAGTCTGTTGATGCCAAGGTCAGTCTCCTCTGGATTTCACCCATAATCCAGTGGCCAGACAGAGCGGAAAAACCAGGAGATGGAGACGATGTTGTGGTGCACCACAGCTCACTCTCCGTAGTCTTGGTCCAAGCAGCTTCTCTGGGTATAGTAAGCTCACGACACCCTTCCCAGTTCAACCACTGGATTATCTCCTTTTCAGTGTGCACATGGTTTTCAACCTACCTTGTTCCCACCGCAGGAAAGGTAGGCCAGTGTTCCCTCAGTCCAGGCTTTTATCGGGTTTTGCCAACGCATGTGGCAGCAAGTCAGGGCTATCCTCCTCCAGACCTCAGACCTATACCAGCAGAATGCCAACCGTCAGCATTTGATAGCTCCATCCTACCTTCCAGGGAAAGGGTGTTGCTGGTCATCAGTGATTTGCCATTGAAGGTGTAGTCAGGCAAGTTGGCTCCTCATTTTGTGGGCCCGTTCACATCTCCAAAGTCATCAATCCAGCAGCTGTTCGTGTCTGCCCACGTCATTCTATGAGGATCCATCCCACTTTCCATGTGTCCCAGATCAAGCCCGTCCAGGAGAGTGCACTCCAATAATTGTAACAACAAAAAAATAACAATAATAATTTATGTTTTATTATTTGTACGGTGATAGCGCCCCCAACATTAGATTTCTCCACAGGATGTGAATTTTGGGTTGGTCCTATAATTTGATTGGTTCCATATCTTTGTGTGAGGGCACTAAAATGGTTTATAATATCACTTCAGTTCTAAAGGATATACAAAGTTGTTAACCAGTCGGGGGCTGATGTTAGCTTAGTTTTGTCTATTATTTTAGCACAACTTGTGTTTTTCCATGACTTTGTACTTTACTGCCTGTCGTGATTCAAATGGCCGGGCCGATGACTCAGTAGGTCTTGGCCTAACATGGCCGTTAAGTACCATCTAGTGGGAATCAGTGCTAATGTTAGCAAACTAAGCACCCACCTTCCAAGTGGATATATACTACCACACAAACATCTATCCAGAGGCTTGAAGTTTATACACTGCCTCCGTGTTCAAATCTGGTTTTAACTTATTTTGAAAATTGGAAAAATATGCACCGACTTAGGAGTTTCATCAGCGTTTATATTTACTTGCACAAAACTATAGGGGGTTCCTATTTTAGTTGTTTTTATTTGTTTTAAACTGTCAAGCTAGTAGACATTGATGTTGACTATATTGTCTATGGAGTGTGTGTAGAAACTATTATTGTAAACTTCACAGCTAAGTTGCTTTCTAAATATCATCTATATTTAACTTTGACAGGAGGGAATGAGTATGTTTGTGTTGTAAATATTAAGTGTGTAGGGGCTTTAATATGAATTGGCTGCAACTGGATACATGTGACTAGGGGGCAAATGGATCTAATGGTAGTCTTAATGCTGGCCTTGAATAATGAGGCCTTTGTCTAATAAAACTGGAAAGCCTCCAAATACCTATAGGGACCTCAGCTAGTTAGAGCAATAACAGTCTATCAAAAGAGAAAGCAAAGTGATTACTTAGAGGGTAATAAATACAAGGTCCATGCTGGGGAGGGACTCAGGGCTAAAGTGAGAGAGAGGAAAAGATAAAGACAGAGACAGGGACAAAGAGAGACAGAAAGAGCTTAGTGGATAAAAGAAAATTTACATCTCTTGTTTTACTAAGTACTGTTGCTGAAATCTGGTCCAGGGTAAGATATACATCCAACCAACATCCTTATATATCACAAAAGAAAGCTATGAACCAAAATTTGGGTGGGTAAATGTGCATACTGCATATCTGCAGGCACTGAATCATTCAGGCTGAAGTCCTACCTAACCTTGTAAATCTTTCGAGAACTACAACATCAAGATAGCTTCAATTGAGTTCAGCTGGCACGTGAAAAATTCTAAATATAAGACAAATTTTGAGCATGAATTTTGTACAGGTAACAAGTAAGAAGCAAATAAAGAATTAGAATTAAAAGTTCCTAACAGGTAGGAACTTCAAATACTTCAAAATTCAGCTGAAATGTGCTACAAGAAAGGACCACCAAACAAAGAATACAATTTAAGCCACTATGCATATCAATGGGCAAGGGCAAACACTACACCTGAGAGGAGTTCAAGCGGAGTTCTGGGGAAATATTGTCCGTTATTCAAAATGACAAAGTTCAAATGTAAATGTCAGGATAGTTTTGAATTTTAAGAGCAGTTTTAAAACCAATCAAGTACACTTTGATTGCTTAAACAGACAAAGTAAATGGGCAACCCTGGTTTTAGCGTTCTCACAAATTTGCACACATACGGCAACATGCACACACACAGACAAAAAAAAAAAACAACTCTTCACTGTCTACCCCATTCCAAGCATGTCTTAAATGGTGGAGTTGTGCTGACCTGGAGGAACAGCTTTAAGGCCAGAGAAGTGGGCACAATAACACCACCATCAATTATAGCCCTGAGAGGGGAGAGAGAGAGTCCAATCAGAGAATTAGAGAGATGTGGGGCAGATAGGTGGATCGACTGCCTCAAGGCAGAGGGAGAGGGTGGAAATTAAAGGGGAAGACAGAGAGGACAGAAGAGAGAGAGACAGCTGGTCACTGCTCTAACTAAGTGACGGGATGAGGATAATAAAGAGTCAGTCACACAGAGTGAGCGGTGGCCTCAGAGGGGAGAGAGGGGGCGGGATAGGTGCCGAGGGATGACAGAAGTGAGAGATGGACTTCATCAAAACTGCTGCCTGATGGTCCGGGTTCAGACTGTTGCTCTGTTTCTGCCCCTCCGTCTTCAGGGCAAGGAAAGTGTGGGTGTGCGGTCATTCGTGTGTGTGTGTGTGTGTGTGTGTGTGTGTACTGGCTCAATCTCCAATGACAGGTGAGCGATTCATTGCCCCCCACCGGAGTGGCCAATGCCTTTCCACTCCAGGCCCTGATCCATTTCAGCTAATGTATTACTGGAGAAGCATCACTGTCCGCTGTCTGCTGACTGGGCTGGACTGACCTATACACAGCTTTAACAAGCTTTACTGGACGCACTTGGGCTTTCCTGAGTGTTACATGAGAGGTAGCATAGCCTTCATGAAAACAGATCTAAAGGTGTTTCTTCACCGTGTTCAGATTAGTCATACTGTATGAAATTCAACCATGAACCTGAAATGACTGTACTTTGGTAAACATAAAGTTTAGTTTGGGTCCAGCAGTTGATAAAAATCATCCAAACCTGTGTGCCTCAAAGAAGAAATGATGCAAAGAGAATTGTGGATTTGAAGGCCTTGAGATGGCAGATATTACCACATACTATATTGAACCAAGCAAAACAAAAATTACAATACACTAGAAACTAGATTAATTTCTGTTATTCCAACCCTGTGTCCTAGAAATTACATTTCAATATACAAATTTTCAACAACACATATGTTTTGAAGTAAACATAATGCCAGCAGTATGTTACATTTTCTGTTAGCATAATGAGAAAAATGTTTTTAATTAACAAGCAACCAAAAATGTCAATATTGACCATATGAGTAAAATGTTCAGTGACAATGTATTTTATTTGTTTTTTGATAAAATATCCAATCTTGCAATCCAATATTGTCGTAGTGCCTGCTCGTAGTGACTACAGTATTATTACTTTAAATTTTTTATAGTTATGCTTAGGCACTGGCAGGATGATCAAGTTTAGGGAACAATCATGGTCTTGGTTTAATACAGAAAAAGTCTACAGTGACTTGAAGCATGAGACATGACGTGCTTATTAATATTTTACCAAAACCACAATCTTTTCCTAACCTTAAGCAAAATGTTCTCTTAAGCTTACCACAGATGGGACGCAGCATGGGAACCCCACACTCTGGAGTGAAAGTCCTGCACTTTGCATGCCCACCATCCACCCCGACCACTTACTTGTGACTCTTGTGAGGTACGTAAATGTAGCACTTAATTCAATCAAAAAGAACGCAGCCTCTGACCATAATCCCGCCAGCAATTACATTTGCTTCCACAACATAAACAATTTAGTTGTTTATATAACTGTAATTTCAATGTTTTTTTTTCCGAAAAATCCACCAAACTAAACAACCATATATGTTGTTTTGTCCCTACCCTCTGATACAACCCATAGGAGTCTTTCCTGAATTAGCGCCCCTACAGCAGCAGGAGATAAACTGATAGAAATCACCGTTGGAAAAAAAAAGTTATCCTTTTTTCTTGTGAAAATGCTATGATAAAGGTTTGGTTAGGTTCTACACAAAAATAACTACGTTAGGTTGAGAAAAGATCATAATTTCTCCTGATATCCTCATTTGCTCCCATCATATTTACAAAGGCCATTAGAAGGCCTTTTCATTTGAACGTAAACATGACGTTTTGGGGTATTTGCTGAAAAGAATAATGAGGTTTCACACGATCACTAGATACCACCTAACACTAAAATATAACCATGGGTCGTAATAACCTTCTTGTACAAATTACGTATTGGGTCGTTTTTTATTGGAGGAGAGTTTCTTTTTTCCCCTTATTTCAGTTATGGGAGCCTTTGCTCCATCTACCATTCACTTCAATCAAAGCCCATTCGACTGATTAATCCAAGGATGTCACCTGTTTCAGTGCAGTCTCTTAAACTTTGCCCTGTGCATTCACTTGATCAGCTTGATCAGAGAAACAGTGATGGACTATGTTTGAAAATGGAGAAAGTCATTATTCTAATGGTTTCCCATCTCTGCTCAATATTATTTATTCTTGTTTGTGAGTCTTTGCAGTCTCTTTGAACAGAAGGCTAGTGTGACTGTACCTGTACCTTGTCAGTCAAATGCTGGCAGAAGATCAACAAAACCCAGTTTTCTGGGCTTGTGCATAATGCATAATTTTCTCCATTTATTTTTAAGTGTCCAAATTGTGTTAACTTTTGCACTCTAAAGTGGTTTCAGAAATTCTCAAAATGGAACAAAAAAATTAGCCATCCATAGCATGTACACTACTGTTTGCAAAAAAACCTACGAAGGATGGATTCACACTTGATATATGTGTAAATTACAGTTATGTCACACCTGTCAGTGGGGGTTGATGCTGATAATGATGATTTATAAAAGTCTGAAATTACAATTTACTACCCACTATAGAGTAAATTACTGAGTATTTTGTTATAGAGGGAATAGTGAATGACAGAGTGATCTTTAAAAATATTCTGTTTTCATCTGTATTACCTACTGGCTCTTTTAGAGCTCAACACACACACACACATTTATAAAAGGGTTCATAAAACAAGGTTTCTCTTCATACGATTTGGTGTGCGAGGAGGGGGAGAGAGGACAGAGAGGAGCAGAGGACAAGAGAGAGAGAGAGAGAGAGCAACATACAGAGAAGGAGGAAGGGAGAGAGAAGGAGAGGGCACCGGTCTGTCCATCCTTGGGGACCCGACCGCCCCTCCTGGCTGCCCATTAAAGACAGAATTCCTCAACAAACTGTTTGTGTTTTCAGTCTAAGTCCTCCAGGGTGCTGCTTGCCACAGCACAAGACGGTCACACCACGCCCGTCCTCTCCTTGTCTCTTCCCCGTCGTGGCTAACATTCCCTTCACTGTTCTGTCTGAGACCTGTCTACTATCAACATGTGGCACATGTCCTTGACAAGTCAAGAGGATCCTTCACCATAGGAGTTGGGCAGCAGTATCAACCATGCACCCCCTTTTTCTCCCTGTTCCTCTTTTCTCCCTCATCCTGCCTCCCCTCTTTCACTCTCGCTCTCTTAATATTGAGTTGCCAGGGTAAAAGGGGGCCAGAGGAATCTAATAACTGTGACAGTGGGGCTTTTTTGGCATTGTTCCTGAAGCTGTGCAGACACACACAGGGCTGTCTGCTGGCTCTAATGAAAGGTTAAATGAATAGGACAAAGTGACAGGAGGTACAATAAAGAAACAAGAAGGAGGAGAGAATGTGTGTGCAAGCATGTGTCCATGTCTCTGTGTGTGTGTGTGTGTGTGTGTGTGTGTGTGAGTGTGTGTGTGTCTCGAGGCCAGCCTCCTTAGCTCAGGGAACAACAAGGACAGCCCCTGCACAGCACCACAATATTCAAAACAGATTGGTCTGCGACACGGTGTGTGTTTGCACTTTTGTGTGTGTGTGTGTGTGTGTGTGTGTGTGTGTGTGTGTGTGTGTGTGTGTGTGTGTGTGTGTGTGTTTGTGTGTGTGTGTGTGTCTGACTCTCTCACCAGGACACAGATGCTGAAGAGGAATTCCAGCATGGGGTTCTTTGATAAATGTTAAGGTCACTGGCAGACGGGAGGGGTGGAGGCTGGATGGGGAGAGGAGGGCAGGAGAGCGGGTGCAGTGGGGGAAGAGGCAGAGGGAGTGACGAGGGGGGACGCATGTCTCGTCTTGTGCCTCTCCCTGCCTGTGCCTTGGTGGAATGCGGAGTCACATGAAAGAGGCCCTCTTTCTCTCTCCCTCTCTCTGAGACTCGTCTCTTGTGTCTGTCTCAAAAGCGCCACTGTCCCCCTCCTGACACACTACCTGTCAGCAGATTTCCCCTCAGCTCCAAAAACGCACACAGCCACAAACACAAGTGAAAAAACATAGACACAATCATATGCATGCAGGCATACACACACATACAGATGTGCCCTTCAGTTTATGAGCGTTAGGTTTCCCTCAAACAGGAAAAGTGAACTAAGACGCAAACAAACACACAAAATCCCAAGCTTAGACTGCTTTAATTACTATGATTATCACCCTAAAAAGCACCTTTGTCACCAACAATCACAGGGTAGGACTTCTAACATGTCATCCAGGTTTGTGGTGATGTATTGCATGGAACTGTATAGTTCAATGGATGCAGCAAAATCAATTTAAACTGCATATACCTTGGAGATTGTGACATAGATTGAGAAGTTAAGTATGTCAATGTCACGGTCAGGTTAAATATTTGTCATCAGACTGAAGGAAGAAGTTTCTATTAGTTTGCATCAAATCAGTTCTATAGAGTTAATCCTTGTCTGCCTCCCAAACCATGAGCTCCAGACCCATTGCAAAAAATATGAACATATATTTGCTCACTATTTTGAGTGGTTGGCAGCAGGTGTGTATTGGCCATGCTTAGCTACATATCTTCTGTCATTTCAAATGCTTACAGGTGCTATATGTAAGTTTTTGCTATTGTTACATAGCCAACGTTACCATGAACAGCTGTTTTCTTACCAAGGGCTTCAGCCATCATTGCTTTTACAAGACAAGAGGTCAAAATACGCCCTCTGGGCAGCGCTAATTCTTCATCCTCTCATGCTGTACTGAGGGCAGGCTGGACGCTACAGTGACTCACTATCCCAGAGTGGTATCACAAGACAGGACAGGGCTAGCTGGTAAGCATGCTAACTTCAGTAGAAGAAGAGAAGTGATAAAAAGAGAAGCAAAACAAGAGTTTACACTGGTCTTGCTTTCCACCACTGGAGACAGCTCTTGGCAAGTAAAGGAATGAGGTTTGATGCTGAACTCGCAACATTTCTTCTAGACAGGTAAGTAAACTGCTGTTAATGTTACCGTTGACAAAAACTTACATATAGCACCTGCTGACCTCCCTGACTCTCAATAAGTGCATGTAATGTTTTCCGATTTGACGCTAACAGCAGGACAAAATTATTTGTCAGTGCCTTCCAAAACCATTACAAGTCACTGTTGGAAAAATAAATCTGCTTTACAATGTGACAATGCTCTGGTTACGGGGTGGTTAGGATTAGGCGCAAACACAAGATGGTTAAGTTTACAATGTTTTGACTGAAAATAAGTACTTGATTAAGGTAAGAAAAACATGTTGGTTTGGTTTAAAATGACTACCTCATTAAGGTTAGGGAACCTTCTTCGTCATGGTTACAATAATAACCACTTAGGTTATGGAACAATCATGGTTATGGTTAAAAGAAACCAAAGCTGAATGTTCGTAGGAAACAGGAAGCAAGCAGCAGTCCCCTGCACCAAATTTTGTTGACCCATCCTCTCTATGCTGCTCTTTAATAACATCACTAAACTTCCTTTGGAAGGACAAGAGTCATAATTACCACAGCCGCTAAAAGGCTTGTCACTTGAATTCAAACAAATGTCATTTTGGGACATTTGCTGAAATAACTGATGCCGTCGAGAGGACCGTCTGTCTCTCACATACTCCACTGTTCACATAAATACATGAAAATGAACACATACACAATACACTGACATCTTTCACTGATTTCTTAAAAAGTAATATCCAAAATCAAAGACATGATTCATACAAGGATAAAGAGTCCAAACTGTGTATTAAGACTGGTTAATAGGGGCTAGCTTATACATTCAGCGAACAAGGTTACAGGTGTGTTTGAAACATTATCAATATACAGTATTAAGGTAAAGATAACTGTCAGATAAAGCCTGGGGAAAGTAAAGTCTTGAAAAACTGGGGTGACTACTACTCCCTCCTGACCTAGCCGAGATGGGATTTACGCATTGGTTACTACACACCAACATGAACACACAGATTAAAGTTACACGCGTTCAAATTTCAACACCCCGACCTGAAAACAGAGAAAGAGCCAGATGTGGGCTATACAACTGCCTACTGCTTTTGTATTGTGTTAAAAGGGGAAAGGAAAAAAGAGTAGAACTGGTCATAACCAGCATTTCTATATAACTATATGCTGATCAAAATGCCCGTATTCTGCCACAAACTTCCACCTGTGAATTTAAATGAAAGTAACAAAGTTTAATTTAAGATGAATAAAATCCCTATTCTTCAGATCTACTAGACTATACCTATTTAACATGTTCATTGACCGTCTCTGTACATACAGACACATAAAAGCAATTAATAAAAAAGGAAAAGGAGGCAACATTCTGAGCAACTGCTCTAGCTGTCATTCACAAGAGCATGTACATTAATGCTTGATATCTTGCAGACCGGCTATTTAGAGTGACAGGAGTTTTCACAGTTGGCCATTCAATTTATGGGCCAGAGGAGAAAGGAATATAGAAACCCTAACATGGTGCTACTTGCAATACCATGTTCCGGGTAACTACTATTTCACATACAGCTACCCAAATTAAGTTGGACAGTATAACAAAGAACATACAGCTTAAGAGTTAAATGGAAATACAATTTATTGACTGTACATGTCGTACATAGAAATCGAAATGAGTTCGATAAGACATCACAATATAAAAGCATTGTTACAGCTTGAAAATCAATTTACCAGCGAAAGAATCTTTCAAGTGTACCAAAAGTGCCCAACAGAAAACAAAGTACTTGAATATGTCTTTAGTGATGGAGATTTTCCTCTTTATTAAGCCTCTGCCTTCTTGTGTAGCCTGAAAAAGAACAAACAAAAGATTTGTTACATCTACACCTCTTTCACATAGACTCAAGATTTTGAATTTTAAAACATTTAAAACTAAATTTTATAAATCGAATATATTAATTTTCAAAATGGTTGAATTTATTGGAGGATGATTGCATATCTGGAAAATTGATTTTTCAGTTCCTTTACTACTCTGTAATAAGAAAATGAAATAAGTTAAAAAATATAACCTACAGTACATACCAGAAATTTCCCAAAATCGTGGCAGCACGGGTCTTCATTTTTCAGAGTGGCTCAACCTCCCTTAGGTCATTTTACCAATCTGCACATTGTGAAAAGGTTTTTCTTTGTTGAAGTCAAGTGGGACACATGCAATTAACTAAGTACACAATGCTATATTATGTTTATAATATTCAACCTAGCCTTGCATTGCCCAAGTGAGATACATATTGTATATGAAATCAAAAGAGTGTCACCATGCTGACTTACTTAATCCTGACAGTATTTTCTACCAAAGTATGACTGAGAATGCTGTCAGCACTCCAATCCTGGATACTGAAGTACACTGAAGCATCTTCTTGTGGCAGCAGAACAGTTCCTGCTGCAACTGCCAACAGCCGTGGTAACATAATTTCAGCAAAGCAAATAAGGCAACAAAATGTTCACTATAATTGAAAACTTATCCTAACATAGTTTGAAGTCTCTGAAATTATACTAATAACTATTTAACTAATGGCTGACTGGAGGGTAGAAATTAACCTAAAAAATTGGAAGCTGTTTGCCGTAATGTCAAGTATATGAACTGTGTTTGGGACAAAATAAATGTTACAGACTGTAACCCTTGTTCTATGAGTCTGCTAATGAGCTCTATAAGCTTGTAAAAATCACTCCTGTGATGTAGCATAATGAAATTTTCATGAAATGGTTTTGCCATTCAACACAGACTCACCAATACTTCCTGGTACTGACTTTATTAATTCCCATGGCAGCATTCACAAAGTCAGCAATTAAAGGAGACATGTGGCAACAAAGTTTGATGATACCACCTGTGCAGAGTGAATTAAGTTACAACATGTAACCTTTGTTTCTCTCTTTCACACAGGAGTTGCTCTGTAATGGACTATACGGCTAAAAAAGGGGCAAAGCCAGATGTTTTATTCTTTGCTATGACACCAACAGGACACCAAGTTACGACTTTAGGCACCAACTGCTATCGCAGTAGTAGTGAAAGGCAAGGCAATGCAAACTGAGACCCATCACTGCTTTTCTGAGGCAAGTGATTGCCATTCCATGGATCATGATTACAGAAATTGAGGCTTGGAAGGGTGAAGGAGCACAAAAAGTGTGGATTTAAGTACCTGGGGCCCAAGAGGGTCCCAAGTCTAGTCCCATGCCTTGTCTTAACCTCTTACTGCTGAAGGAAGAAACAGGGAGCAATGGGGAGTGTTGGTGAATGATCCAGAAAGGGCTTGCAAGCCAAAGTGAACAAAACTGAAAGGTGTGAACTCGACTGCTGTACATGTATCTTCAACTGTCCAATAATGGAAGAGCTGAGGCACATAGTACATAGTCTGAAAGGTGTGTGGCCATCAAGTAAGTCTCTGTTTCAACAGGGGCCTTTCACACACCCTGTGTCCAAAAATCTTCTGTGCCTAAAAATCATAAGGGCTGTAGCCACACTGGTTCCATGGAGACTCAACCTTGCCAGCCTGGAACCATCCAACACATTGGAGTCAGGCCTAAGTGGCAAGCTGGAGAAAGGAGACTGTCCTCCCATAAAAAAAATGCCCTCATACTGTAGGTTGTTTCTGCAAGCAATCTATTACGACCCAAAGTTCCATTTTATTGTGAAGCAATATCCAGCAGTCATTTAAAACAGCATCAGCCTTTTTAGCATATGCCCCAAAACAACACATGTTTATATTCAAGTGACGAAGCCCTGGTCATAGTAATTGTGACGGGAGCAAGGGGGCCCGGTGACTGTGTTAGACAGCAACAAAATCACTGGACTTTAACACAGGATTAGTTCCGCCCTCTTATGGGAGGGGGCTGAACAGAGTTGAAAACCATAGCGTTTGTCGTGTTGCATATGCAATGTTATAGGCAATCATTAAATGGGGGGGGGTTATTGAGCTTATCATGATTGGTGAAACCAGTACATGTAGATTCAGTGCACTGCATTGCTAGAGTAAATGGACAAGCCACCATGTGCATTTTTCTTACTAAACAGGCATTAAAATAAGATTGAGCTTTCGAAGAAGCCTGAAGAAGAAAAAGAAAATGCCTGGAATGAAGTATGGATTTTGGCCATTCTTTGGACAGTACGTAAAAAGATTTTAGATGAGAAAATTCTGGAACGACAACCCGAGGAATTGTTTCAAAGGAAATTCAGGTAAAAATAACATTGTCAGCACAGTTACTAGCAAAGAAGTAGACACTCAGGGCAATAATTCCAAAGTCAACATGCTACGTCTCAGTCCTCAGGAATTTTTCATGAGCCACCACTTATCTTGTCATATCAGATTTCTTCCACCAGCTTTTTTAGGAGAAAGAGAAAAGACATCTTTAGGGCAAATTATTCTCTTTTAATCAAATCACTCTGTATGGCCTGAGGAGATCTTTCCATGCCTTTTGAGTCACTGGGACATGGGCCACTAATGCACACACCCAAAACAAAACAAAAAAAACAAAAGAAAAAAAACACACACACAGTCATACAAACATCCACATATATGCTGTGCATAGAAACTACTGTCTTTTTATCTGAAAGCAAGAAATGAGACTCAACAGGAAAATAAAAAATACAAGAAGAAAGCAAGGAACAAAGTGTTGTCTGGAGTTTCCATCACAAGTGAAATCCCAGATTTTCTCACTCAGTGTTCATGGAACAAAACCGAACAACTTTATACTGGAGTGCAGTCAGTGCAGGAGGGAGCTATAAAATATAAATTATACCACATAACCCTATATCTCCCATCTGAGCCATTTGGTTACTACTATACTTCTGTTCGTTACACAGGTCCAGTGTCTCTGGTATTTCTATAGCGTCGACATGAATTATACTTTAGCCGTGCTGAAGAACGTACGGATTACAAGTGAAATGTAATTTCCCAACCGATCAGATCATTGGCACTCAGTGACACTGAGATGTTTATTTTACGCAGTTGCCAGTAATTAGTCCTGGACAGAATCAATTAAGGCCACCCCAAATTACGGCTGAAAATGTAAGAATCATGGTTGTGTCTAAGAAGACAGAAAAATCCAGCAGGGGTGTATCACTAAAGGCTGAGTTGTGCAAAATGATGTTCTATCGCTTCGCACTTTAAACAAATAAAGACTGAGGGAGTGTGTGGCTTCTGCACACACTGGGTGTGTTCCTGTTCTGGGACCAAAGTTTCCCTGATTCCTGATTCCTTGAGGAATATAATACTGTTTGGATTAGCATGTGAAATGAAGCCTGTAGAAGAAAAAAAGGACACAAAAAAATTTAACACATGTAAGTATGAGTATCATCTTGCAGTTTAAACACAGCTTGTAGCGCTGAGCCTGATTTTAATCTGATTAACTTGCCATTTTCATGTGTGATCTATCTTGTCGTCACTGAGACATTACTATCATTTAGCAGATTAAAACTCTTAGAGATATCAATCTGTGTGATAGTACAAGACAAAACACGTCTTGAATGCTCATGTCATAACAGCTGTTAACCCCATTAATTACCTTCTGCTATTTATTTCTCTTTTTTTAAAGTTAAGAATCACATGAACATAGACCAAATTTCAAAATGTGCTCAGAGGAAATTTGAAATTTATCATGAGTGAAAGTGTGTGAAGATTTAGTTTCTTAGTTTGTATGTTGAGATACAAAAATATGCAGTTATGTCTCTCATATGTATATTGTTTTAAATCAAGTATGTCTCACACTGTGCTCTTTATTAAATTAAGTGTTCTGCGATCCAATTTGTTTTAACATTTCACAGTGTCTCTGTTTAGTCGCTGAATCCCACAGCTTAGGTTACAGTGTCTTGTTCAAAGATTTTCTTCTCAAGTCACCACAAGGTATATGACCCCACTCCCCCTTTCAAAATATTACCTTTTCTGTCAATGCCAAGACACACTATCAGTCACTCGAGAGATTATTGGGGCTGAGGATAGACTGAGATTAGCGGGGCCATATCAGTACAGCAATTAGCCACCTCTGGATAAATAAGAACGCTGCAAGAATGCTGCTTTGATGTTGTTGAGGCGTCACAGACAGATTGCGTATCATCTGGAGGTAGGGGAGATAGGAAACCTGCTCTCTCAGGTTTGCTGAATATCTCTACCTGTTAGCAGGAGTGAAAGTACACATATCCCTTAATCTAAAATAAATTTGGTTTGTTTGTTTTTTCTTCCTGCTCCACACTTACACATATTTCTTTTCACCCGTGCACCACTGGGGTTAAGCTCTTTGCTTTAGAGTGCAGTCTCATCGCAACTGAAATTGCACAGAAAATGGGAAGGAACACGAAGGTCAAGAAGTGATTGCTTCCCAAAATTCATAGTATAAAGTTTAGAAATAAGCAAGCACATAAATAAGAACCAGGAACTCATGAGGGCAGAAAATATATAAATCCACCAAATGGGTTATCCTTTATGCAATTAGCACCCATTCTTTTCAAAAAATGGGAGGCGGATAAGAAAGTAAGAAAACCAGGGGAAATAGAGAGGATGGAGTAGAGGTTGAAGAGGAGGAAAGAGTTCTTCATGTGAGCAGTAATCAGAGGAAACCAGCAGGGGGGACAGGGAGGGTTGGTGGGGTCAGAGCAGAGCACCACTAAGCAGCCTTTCTCTTCATTAGCAGCTCTCTAAGGGGGGCGTCACAGGCCTACCTGTCCAGCAGATTATTGAACCGACTAACCAGTGGCTCTCACCCCGTGCACACACACTCTCACACACTCTCCCCTCTCTGATTCCTACAGACCCAGAGGAATCACGACCTAGCTGCATCCTCGCTGACTATTTTAACTTTTTCTTTAACCTCACGTAGCAGTGCTACAGGCTGAACCAAGACATCGACTCAGTGCATAACGAGGACACTTACCTCGACAATTTCTCCATTATTTTACGTGGTTTTGTTATCCAATCTTGCTTTTTGTTTCTCTCAAAATACTCACACACACACATATATATATATTTATGAATTTTACTGCTGCATTTTCTGTCAGTAACTCTGAGAATGTAATAGGTGTAGGCCCTATAATTATCTGACACACAAGAAAGAGACAGAAACACACAGATAAAAAGGAATACCAGCATTTTAACTTGTGTGACTTATGTGGTAAAGGAAATCCAGATCCCTGACTGCCCTGGCAGGGAGAAAGCAGCATGGAGATAAAAGTAATGAAATGACACTCCTGGAATGTAAATTGGCATTCTTCACTATAGTAGCAGCGGCAGCTCAAGCTCATGAAACATCCCTGACACACACTCAGACCAGGCCAAAACACTGTGCTAGACATTTAATCTCACACACATCTCACTGATGAAAGTGTGAAGGTAGTTTTGCGCTGCTTTTAAGTTGGGCCATTCATCTCAATCTCTCTCTCGCTGTTCCTCTTTTTCTACCCTTCTCCGTCTTTCCCTCTGTCTCTCGCGGCGTTTAGATATGTCCACGCTGAAATGTCTTAACATGACATGAAATGCCTCTGTGTACTTGTGCTTGTGTTTCACTGTCACAGGTTGGCCACGAGCTGCCTGAGTTTTCTTTTAGAGGTGAGCCATAACACAGGGACGCATAAACAGGCAAAACCTCTGTGGGGCACCATAAGGCAAGTGTATTTTAGAAAAGAACTGACACTGACTCATTACAGAGTTGCTCAGCTCTAATAAATAGCATTGAAAAAAAGCAACAATTAAAATCATCTAAAGCTTTGCTTGCATGGACATCTAGCACAGGCGAATGTGTCTGTTTCTGCATAAGCCCTATTCTGGTAAAGACTATCTCAAAAAGACTTAACATCAGCCAAAACAAGACAGTGAATATTTCAAGAAACAAGTAAAAGACTGCAGAAAAACAGCATGCAACACGAGAAGGAATTCTGCAGAAAGCTGAAGTAGGATTTTTAAGCAGAGGGATTTTAGGCCTGAAAAATAACTTGTTGTATAATACAATGTTGCTGAAAGCCATAAAAAAAAGGTCTACTCACATATATTTAAGTAAACAAACTTTATAGATTTTTATCAGCCCCATTTATGTGTGTTTGCCATCTAAAGACATTGAACTAAATTGCACTGAATTGTAGCATTCACTGGTTTCTGTGAGTTAGTAAATATGATGGCCCAAATCTACAGGTAGTATAAGGTGGCTTAAGACGTAAATATCATGTAAACAATTAACAAAACAATTTGGAAAATCTTTACACTGTATCCGGATTTGCTTCCAGAACTCACGTAAAAGTTTGTAGCTCGACTATGGAGAGAAGAGAATTGGGTAATATTTTCAGAGCGTGACGAAAACTGTAAAATTACACTAGGAGAAGTAATATTTTGTTAACTTACTGCGGATGTCACTGAGTCTAGGTCTCATTTCTGATTATGGCCTTAACAGGCTCACAAGTGATTTTGTGAGACAAAGATGGAAGAGAAAGGCAAGAAAAAATGAGAACAGGCAGAAAATGTTTTTTTTTTTTTTCTTTTAAATGCAGGCATATGGACATATCTAGCGGATGAGTCATTTGAATCAGAAACAAATAGGGGAGAGAAATTTCTCATAAGGACTTGTTTAACTTTTCGGCCGCTCTGATGACTTGACATGACAGACCAACACAGAAGTTGGCCAAAAAAAAAAAAAAGTTCCCAAATCCGCAATTCCTTCTACTGGCGTGTGTCTAACGTAAGTAAGCACGAGCGGATAAATCATATTTACCATTGCTGCATGTTGTATCTCACAGACCCCGGGGCTCCTGGCACTTTTCAAACTTGGCGTCCACAAAAAAGTCTGATTTCGCCCTCAAGTGGGGAACTTTCTCCTCTTCAGTGCCGTGGGCTGCCTGAGGCGATTCTCGGTCGGTGCTCTTTTCGCAAACTTATTAATCGCCGTGTATGACAGTTTTAGGTGCAACGCGGAGGGAAACAGTCGCTCGTTTTATCCCGAGAATCGCCGTGTCCGGGCTGCTTCGCTGAGAAGAGAAACGCGCGTCAGGACGTTTGGCAACGCGTCGGTCTCACGGAGGGGAACGCACGACCACGACGCTCTGTCCCCTCTTCTTTTTCCCCAGCCGTAGACTGAAGCCAAGGAGACAGTGGGGATCGCTGACAGACAGAAGCTGGGTTGTAACTGCTTGTCCTACCTTGAGGAAAAAACGCAAGAAAAAAAAAAAAAAAAGAAGAAGAAGAAGAAAAAAAAAAAAAAAAAACGCCTTCCTACACACTCCCCCGATGATTTCCTTCTGCAGAGTCAGCGCAGTGCGCCGAGGAGAGGCTGCGGACGGTCCGGGCTGGAGAGAAGGTGGCTGCTGTGTTATGTTGGGTGAATTCAGACCAGTGTCTTACACGCCGTGCGTGACCGTAACCCGAGTGACCGTGGGTCCGGAGACTCGTCCGTGCCCGACGAGCCGATTCACGGCGCCGCGTGAGGATGAAGACTTCTCTCCGCGTGCGACAAAATTGTGCCAAAAACCTTTAGCCCCGAGATAAGGAAAACGGCAAAGAGCCGCGCATTACAGCTCGGGGAAACACTTGAAGAAGCAGCAACGATTCCGAGAAATTTTTGCCTCTGTATGCATTCAACGGTTGTAGTCAAATAACATGTATTTTAAACAATATCACTGCAAGGAAACTTGATCAAATGTGGCCAAATAAAGAATACATAATACCAAATCTACACAAATGTGTTTGGATTTCTTGCCCTCTTTAAAATGCCGTATGAACTTTTTGGTGATACACACAGCAGTTCATTTTACACTGAGCAAACTTTCACTTTTTTCGCTCACTCTGCCCTAGCGGGCACGGCACACGCACGTCACTGCGCGGACGCGCACGCACACGTGTTTCGGGGACTTGAAAATAGTTTATGGTTTCTCGGTGTACTGCAGGGATGTGACACTGATTTCCTAAGTTTTGTCGCTCAGATCCCTCAGAAGTGGGCGCGCTCATTAAAGTTTCATTGTGCACTTGTTTTTTATGAGGGTTCGCTCAACATTTGACTGAGACATCTCAAGAGTGAAGAGTTGAAGGAGTGAGGGATGTGTGAGTATGTCTGTGTTTGACTGACTGTGTGTGTGTGTGTGTGTGTGTCTGCCTGCGTGTGTGTGTGTGTGTGTGTGTGTGTGTGTGTGTGTGTGTGTGTGCGCGTGTGTGTGTGTGTGTGTTTGAGGATGGAGTGGAGCAGAAAGAGAGACATACAGCGCTCCTCAGAGTGACTGCCTGCCTCAGCCTGGCTCCTCCACTGGGGTGAGAGAGGCAGCCGAATCCCAGGGCAGTCATTTCTATCAAGTCAAGCGTCTGGAAGCCCCACTTGCATGTTTGGTCAAGGGGTAAATAATAGATCAGGGATTAGGCTTGTGTAGAATTCATTCCAGGGTAACAAGCTACTGAGGTCCCAGGATATGCATATTCATTCCTTGGCCAAGGCCATGGGAGAGCGAGGACCATATGCCTGTTTGTCAGAGGGCTTAGTTTGCTAATTAAATGAGATATTACATACTTATGTGAGCAACAAAACAAAAAGCCTTTAAAGGGCTACGTAGGAAAAAACTATGTTTGAATCTATTTTGTGTCTAATTCAAATGCTTTGATGCTGCTTTAATTTGACTCAGGAAGTGTTTTCTATTCAGCAGTGTTGATCTCCAATGTAGACACCAGTGGAGCTACGGATGAGTAAGATAACCTGCACTGTACATCAAAGCACAACATGACCTTTTTTTCCTTGCTTTAAGCACGTTGCCGAACTATCAGATGAAAAATCTATGTTATGACAAACACAAGATGTGTGAGAGTATAGTTATGATTGTGGGTGTGTGGGCAGTAATAGTGTATTTTCAGCTTCTACTTATCTTTTTAGTTCATAATGGGTGAAGCAGTTGTGCTTCTGTGTTGATTTGTGGGCTGCATTGCATGAGCAGGGTCAATCACTCCTTTAGCTTATTGTTGCCGAAGCAACAAGTTAACTTAGAAATGACTGGCTAATGTTCTGACAAATTTGTAGAGCTGAGCTCCGTTACTGGATAGTATGTTAGGCGCCAACCTTGCCTCCTAGAAATTATATTTATACCAATTTGCAACAGCTACATTTTGGGGACTAATGTTTCTTTTAGTCAACAATATGAGGAAATGTTTTTAATGAACATATCTGCTAAGTTGCAAAATATTCACACTAAATGTATTTGCAAAATGTTTATGCCAATATCTGCTCGTAGCAACTAACATATGATATTTGTTTTTGATTATTGTGTTTAGGTACTTGATTAGGGCTAGGGAAATATCCTGGTCTTGATTTAACACGAAGTTGAAGTATGAGACATGATGTTTAACATTTAACCAAAACCATGATCTTTACCTAACCTTAACCAAAATGTTTGTGTTGCCTTACCCTAACCACACTCAAGAGTCCAGATGCAAACCCTCGTCTCTGATATCATAGATCGAAGTAAGTTTAAGTTTCCCTCAAAATGTATTTGGAAAAACAAATTTGTGCTATGTATACAGAACTTCTGGGAGACGGGGTTGCGGGGGCCCATTTGTTAACCCCACTAACATTCCTGCAGTGACCTAGTCAACCCTGTAACATCTAGAAAATGTGTTAAGTGAAAGGTGCTGTTTTGGATTATAGCACAAAAAATCATGACTAGGTATGGTGCAAGTGTACAAATGTCCAATAAAACGAATCTTCACACTGTTTTCAACTTTTAAATTAAATGGAGCATGGCACTATGCAGAGATAGACTGATAAAGCAGCTGGGCCAACAATCAGCTGATATTAGCTTCTTGTTGATATATATATCGGTATCAGTGTCACTGTCATTGGAAAAAATGGCAAGAAATTGAAGTACAGAAATACAAAAGATATGGTTAAGATCATTTACACTGGGTCTACACAGGAGGCGCTTTAATTCTGTTTTTCAGCTCTCACACTTCCATTTTAATAAATACAGGCATCACAGAGGCGCCATATTGTAACAGTTTGCACTTCACTTGTGCTTTACATGAGTAACCGCGATACGAAGCATGTATTTAAGCTTCAAGTCCACTTTCTTTTGTTTTCCATATGAAACTACAGTAACGTTGGTGACTATACAACAGCACTAACACAGCTAAACAAATTCCGTGTAGACACTGATGGAGGACTGAAGCAATACTACTGACATGCTGCGTTCACTAAGCAGCCTCTGTAGCAGCTACAGAGTTAGAAACATTACTTCCATCAATAGTTTGTCCATCAGAGAGAACTGAGAAGTATATTTTTCGACTGTAAAATGTCCCACACATTTTGGTCACAAATTCCTTTAAAACACAAAATCAAGGAATCCTTGTCAAAATGTTTATTTAGGTTGTGTGTATTATATTATGGCCTATACTATGTTCCAGTCTGGCGTTTTAAGTAGACACAGACACACATTAACTACTGTATAAGGAACAAGTAAAAGGCAGCCTGATAGGGAAAAAGAGTATGTGGTTATTTGTCCCTGTGACGGGATCCCACTGTTCACTAATTACCCAGCGGGACCACTGATAATGAGCTATTGAACCTGCTACTGACTTGTTCCACCTCCTGGGATGGCCATCAGCTGCTGCACCGCACTCGTGGATCCATCAAATCCACAGAGGTGCTCCTGTTCATTAAGTTCCAGTCACTACCGAAGCATAAGAAGGTCCAAAAAGGTCATTTTGACCATTCCCAAGAACCTAGAAGACTTTTCAAGGGACTGGCTCATACAGCACGTTCTCTTCAGCAATCAGGAGGCAGTTAATCACTCCAAGGTTGTTTCTTTAATACTGCTACCAGTAGCACCCAGTTTCTGATGCCAAATAAATGGCATACTTATGGTAACTTAGTTTTTTCTCATGGATAAATAACGTGTTACCATCATGTCAAGTCAAGTTTACTTTTATGGCCCAACAGGGCTTTACATATAACACCTTTTAATCTTTGACACTTGGTTGGAAGCAAAAAACTCAATTGAAAAAAACTTGAATGATAAAACAGGGATCATCGTAAAAGGAGAAAAAGATTTATTGAGCAACACTAAAGTAAAACTGCACTAGGATACAGAGACAGATCTATGCCTAAGTTTCATACTTTGATCTCTCCTAACTCATAGAGAGGGAAGCACAGGTGTTGGAAATAACTCAAATACTTTTCTCATCTAAAAAGCTGTTCTCCGACTGGACACTATTTACTCAGGGCGACCAGTGTCCCATGTCCTTGGTCTCCTCTGTCATACTCAAGGGAAATATGAACTTAAATACAACCTCATCACCTTAATTTACCCTTTCACCAAGCAAAAGGCAAACTCTCTAGCAAGAGCCCAAGGGAAATAGTCTGACTCCTTGTTCCCACACATGCTAAGGGGGTTAACCGGGTTTGGGATGGCACACTAGTTGGGTGAGCCGTGAGTGAGTGTGGCCCTGAGGTTCATGGCAACATGGATACACACAAACACACATACACATACACATATACGCCGCTGCCTCTAAGAGGTGGGTCTTGTCTGGATCAATTCCTCCTTTATGAGGGCTCTTGTCTGTTGAGGATAGGACCAGAAGGTCATCAGATGGGAGTCAAACAGAGGTCCACGCCATCTCATTGGGGCTGGGGTTAGGACATGAACAAGGGGGTTTGTGCATGCACAGCATGGGGGGGGGGCTTATGGGAGGTCTGCGACATCACATGCATACAGGAATGCACATGATGGCAAACACAGAGTGTAACATTTGTGGTGAGGGAAGGTTTTGAGCTAGAATTGTCTGATTTAGGTGCACAGATATTGTATGTCTGAAGGCTGAAGAGAGGGAAGAGAAGTGGTAATCAATGGTTTCTCTGTCCTGGGGTTTTGTAAGGCAGTCCAAGGTCTCACAGGATTCAGCATGAGGACGGCTCATGCTTGAGGTCAAGAGCGGCTGATAATTCTCCCACAGACTCCACTGAGAGATGTAATATCCCTCCTCAGGGCATCGCTTGAATTGAAATGTGTACAAACAAGACTTAAAATGTCAGCAACTGAATGCGAATTTAGTGAGCACTTTCAAAGCTTTGCAATGGCCAATTTCAATTTCAAAAGGCACCCAGTGTGATAACAGCTTGTTATTATCTAATCTTATTCAACAAGAAAACATTAGACACTGAACAAATAGAGTCATCAGCCGCACTACAAAGTAACTGTGTTCAAAGACTTACTAAAACTCTCACATGTTGGAGCCTGTCTCATTTCCATGCAAGGGGAGTGATGTTCTACTAAACACTGTGCAGGTTTGACATCCCAGCTGGCATTTGTACAATCAATGTTCCCTTAAAGCTGGGGACTTGTGACGCTTTAGTATCTATTGTCATCTCCCGCAGTTCTCAGGTTCTTTCCTCCCTCAGCATCAAAGGTAGGCCACATTAATGCAGACAATATCCCAACTTACCTGAGGCGGCAGACAGAGGCTGTGCTTCACAATTCTCCATGGAGTGTCATGTTTTTCCCCGGGATGTGCCTCTCTTCCTTCCTCTGTTAGCATCAGCACACCAGGGCTTGTCATTTGGTTCTTGAATTTTTCATGCAGGTGAATTTGCATGATCACAGTTCTGTGTCACTTGAACTTCCCCGTGACTCCGCTGAGGCAGAACAGGAGTGAGACAAGCGTGCTTTTTGGGATTGTCAATGCAAGAGCTGTCTTGTTTCAAGGGGTGGCACTTCACATTGTAACAGTTGGGCAATTAGACACAAGAGGCCCACAAAGACACCTTCAAACAAGAGTCGGTTTACATTTTTTATTGTATTGTTTACATTTGCTGCTATACAAATGAGTCAACCATATTCTGTGGCATCCAGTAGAGCATTATAGTGAGAGCTTATTTCAGGAAGATCGGTTTAATTTAGTTGTATGCACCATTCCACATTCCACATGTTCCGCTTGAACCAATGTTATGAAAGATATTCACTATGAAAAGTAAAGTAGCCTGTTTCTATCAGTAGAGTAATCCTTGACTGTCTCACTCCAATCACTCCACAGATCATAATAGAGACTAAAGATTAAACTACCCTTTGAGATATGACTCATGTTTACAGATATCAATTTCAGAGATCCCAATTAATCTAAGAATAAAATATGAATCTTACAGGGTGAGTCTCTTTTCAATCACAAAACCACAATTCCCATGATTACCAGGATACAAGCTAATGATTGAGTGATGAATTAAAGATCCATTCTGCATTCGTGGTTCATTTCTATTATAGTGCTTGGTTCCACTGTAGGTTACTGTACTTCAATGGATTATCAGAATTATATTTATTAAAGGAGGCCTGTGTTGGAAAGTCTCTACATACATTATTCTTATTGTGACAGTGGATCAGTGATGTTTATACACCAACTCTGCGAGCTACTTAACAGTAGTGAATTGAAACACTTACACTATCCATTTCTTCCATTTATTCCAATACTTTTCCTAAGAGTGTGTTGACAGTCAAAAGTCCATAATGCTGCAATCTATTTGGGTCAAGCCCCAAAAATAATTTTAATGGACAAATAAAGGTAAACACAGAAAAAATCACCTGCATCATTCTATCCATAGCAATTTTTCACTGTGAGAAACAATAAGACGTATGATATGCATCCTGCACGTCACTGGTGAAGAGTGCTTAGTTGAAATTTGCCTTTTATGCATGTAAAATGCTCTTAGATCTGGATTAATCTGTCATTAGTAACACAAACAACAAACACTTATAAGAGGGAGATACAGGCTGCCTCAGACACGGGAAAGAGCAGCAGCAGACACTGTCAAAACATGGTGGGACATGCCTGTGTAGAACATGTAAGCAACTGGAAGTGTCTGGGGCCAAATTATACGCATTTGATGATGAAAGGGGGGATAGTTAGATGACAATCCTTTTGAGTTACCAGCTTCTTCAGAGAGAACTGTGTTAATTTAACTTTCTATTGACTATATTTTGCCATATGATCTGTTTTTTAGTCATTCAGTTTTAACATTTCTTTTATAAGACAAACAAATATATTTTGAATCTGTGGATGACTTTTGGCCTCAAGAAAAAAGGTGCAACATCGGGGACCAGACTCAAAACCCTGTTGCAGATGCATGATACTCATTTTTTCTCAAGATGAGGGCGGGGGGGGGGGGCTTATTCTTAGATACCATGTGTCAGTTTGTGTGTCTGAACAAGAAACAGGGGGCAAGCAGATGTTGTGCATTATGTACCAGTCTACTGCCTCTAAAATTGTTCCGCAAATGAGGATCTTAATGAGAGGCAGTGTTCGTGGGTCAAGGAACAGCCTAATCATGCTAAGTCAATTGCATCTTTTCTGTGTGTGTGTGTGTGTGTGTGTGTGTGTGTGTGTGTGTGTGTGTGTGTGTGTGTGTGTGTGTGTGTGTGTGTGTGTGTGTGTGTGTGTGTGTGTGTGTGCGCGCGTGCATGTGTGTGAGAGAGAGAGAGAGAGAGAAAGAGAGAGAGTGAGCAAGAGAGAGGGACAGTGAGCAGATGAACCAACATTTGTCTGACTGAAAAGGAGTGCCAGTCCTCATATTTCTTCATTTTCCTCTCTCACCCTGTGCTCCAAATCTGGCTGGACACTTAAGTACATTAGCTACACAATATGGAGTTGTCTTGTCTCACCAGCAAAGCAGATGTCAAACATGCATCTTTGTTCATTTTCCCTTGCTTGCATCCAGTTCTCAAAGTTCCAACTATGGAGACAAGATTCAAAATTTATTGTGCATAATTTCTTTGACCTTACAACGGATCATGAAAAACATACAAAACAAGGCAAATATCAACAAGGGGAGGGTATATGTTCATCTATTAAAAGAAAAAAACATGTTATACATAAACTACCATATAAAGAGCAATATCATATCTCAGTGTCATTTCTTTTTATCATCATTCATGTGGCTGTTGAGCTTTGATATAACAACAGGGATTTATAGCCTTGTAAAACGGCGCTTGCAGACACAGGGGAACCCTTATTCTGTGTAGTAAAAATGACCATCATACATCTACAGCAGGGATTTAAATCTGTAGTGTGTTTGTGTCTGTTATATCACAATAGTTTTGCAAAATCTCTCCTAGCAATTGACTTTTGTCATTTTGTATGAATATTATCATAATTTTGACACATTACTGGTAGTTGTGGGCTCTGTATAATAAAATATTTACAATGATATAGTCTTCTTCTTCTTATAGTACAGATTGATTTTTCCCTCTCTTTCAGTGTTTGTGTTTGTTACCCAGCACTTGAAAAACTCTTAAGACTGCTTTAAAGTCTTAAAAGCCTTAAATTATTCAAATGTTATTATCAAATGTTTTTGACATTTTTTTTACCCATTGAGATACAGTTGCAGCAGCTGTAATAAGATCTGATGTAAAACAATAAATCTTAAAATTTTCATTTGAAGATTTATACAGGATAATACACAGTCAAATTATTAATTGTGTTGATCATCTTGTTAGGCTCTCTTTTTGATTTGCACCTTAGTCTGTATTCACAATGTACCTCAAATTATTTTTGGAGAGGACTTGATGTCAAAATTCAAATTTGCCAAGTACAATAGATTAATATGATGCAATTAATATGTCCCCATATTTATATGATCCAAAACCACAATGGAGTCTAGGCAGCCTTGGAGGCAAGGCTATGGTACCTGAGGCTGATCCTTGTCCTGAGTTCAGATTACTTTGGTATTGCACTTGTTTTTAACTTCAAGACTTTTAAATTTCTTTTATATCTATTTAATGCCCAAACAAATATTTTAATTAAATATATAAATTGTCAGTGCTTAGTGGTAAGTACTGTTAGTAATTTCAAAGGAATTTTTATGACTTTTACGCTTTTGTAAGTATTTTCGCCAACTCTCCAAAACATATACCGTAAATTAGATGCATATCAGGCCCTAAATAGCTTGCATGACCTGCCCGTCATTTGAGAGGTTGGCTCTGTTTACCTGAGATCTGCCCTATGCCTTCTGTAATTGGCCTAAAGGAAGAAAAAAAAAATCAACTTTTTTGTTATTGCACACAATAAGTACCAGTACAACAAAATACAGTTTAGCACCTAATTAGAGTAGCAAACTTGCACATAGATATATAAAGGTAAACAAATGTAAATAATAATCAACAAAAAAATTTGTTAGTGACAGTCAGAGGGGATTTAACTGTACTATACAAAATAAACAAAGCCGAAAATGATTAGGTGGGTGGAAAAAGCAGATGAAGTCTCCATCCATATCCAAAGCATTGAATGATTAGGAATTCTTTCATATATAGTTTTTTATAATTTAGAAGGAATGGATTTGACCCATGGTGGTCTGGACTTGGTAGTCGTTGCTCAGATTGGTCTTGATCTTAGCTTATAGTCAGCTAAAATGTGCTTCTGATGAGAGCCCAGTGGGAGACACGAGCTGATTCAAGAAGTCACAACCAGGGCAATTCAGAAGGATTGCCAACCAATATGGGTACGAGTTACGGCTTCATGGGTTCATGTTAAATTCTCTGCCCCCCCCCCTGAAATTGCAGGGATGGACGTCTTGGACATGAATCACTGGAGCAGTGTCTGATCACAGCAAGCCATGCATATGCACACAAATTAGTATATATTAGTCTATGGTTCCGGTTCGATAAACACAGTCAGGGAATATTTTGAATACTAATTTGTCAGTCTCTAAAACAAGTATAGATTATGGTTCTATCAGTTACTGTAGCTGTAAAATAGGTCATTTTTTTTTCAAGTCAAGGACCAAAAAAAACTTGTAAATGACTTAATCCCACGTCAGGGCCCACGTGACAATAGCCTATAAATAACAATATAGCGTACGTATTGTGCCGGATAAAATAGGGAACTTTGCATACAGCTGTTGCTCAGTAACCACTCGAAACACCCAAAAGGACCGCTTATGGTCCCCGAACCCATCGTTGAAAACCATCGCGCCGATTCGCATCATACTGCCGTACATGAACGGCAACTGTCGTGAAATGATGTGAAACGGAAAACAGCGGGCTAGTTTGAAAGGAGGAAAGCATCTCGGTCGTTATTGACAACGGTGTGATTCACTGGCGAAGTTTGTTTCGGCTTTGTAGAGAAAAAAGATTGGATAAATACGTTATAGTGGATGGTTAAACATGCTGTCGGTGAAGCATGCCGCGGTGTTGTTACGGACTTTACGCTGACAGCTGCCAACAGCAGACAAGAAACGGAAAATATGAATGTTTGTTAAGTGGCTACCGTTAGCAAAGTTAGCTCCGGTAGCGCTGACTAGTGCTGTAACGTCAAAAGGCGCTGCTACAGTGTTAATAGCTGCCTGGTTAGCAAGTTATTATAACAGGTAAGAGAAAAACTGTGCTCACTTTTACCAAAGAGCCTTCCTGTGAGCTTACTTGTATCATCCTGCGAGTGTGCTACAGTAGCTAACGTAATTAAAAATACAAATCCGCTGTCTACATCGCTTTAAAAAAGATAAACCCGTTTCCAAATTAACAGTGTCACAAACGGGCTTACATGCCGATAAAATGCCATTTAAATAATGTTTTTATCCACTGCTACAAGTGATATTTTTGTTATAAGAGGCACCAAACTGATACCAGTTGTTATTTTGCTTCCTTTTCAGTCCCAAAATGTCCTCCAAAGACGAAACTCGTATCCTGGTATTGGAGGAACAAGTGAAGAGTTTATCAGATGAGTTAATGCAGTGCCAGGTATTTATTAATGTACATATGTAGTCTGCTGGCAGTTAATCAGGTACACCTAGCGAAAACGAATAAAGCAGTATTACCAATAAATCCTACCTTCACTATAGTTATAATGTTCAGTTTTTATTTCAGTCGTTTCAGAGATGTATGCATCGTGTTTAAGGGTGTTTATGTTATATAGCCTACCGTTCACTGACATACATAGAGTAGACAACATAATGGAAACAGCTATCTGTATCGCGTAATACAATTCAACAGCACCACAAACTGCAGCCTACAAAGTGACCATAAAATTGAGGCAACACCCCTTTAAAGACTTTCAGCACAAACTGACATTATAATGTTCATGGATGACTTTTGTATTAGACTGTATTAGTTTTAGCTAGGTGTACCTAATAAACTGGCAATTGAATGTATGTGTCTAGGAGGGATGTGTACACGCTGCTGCATTGTATTATTTGCTATCTGAAGAATGGATTTTATCACAAGTAGGGCTGCAACCAACCAATATTTTAATTATCGATTAATTGCTTTGTCTAATGACAGTAAATAGTCTAAAATGTCCGTTATAATCTCCCACACACCAAGGTTACATCTTCAGATGTCCTGTGTTGTCTGACCAACAGTCCAAATTCCAAAGATATTCAGTTAACTTTTATGTGTGGCAAACAAAAGCATCAAATTCTTGTATCCGAGATGCTACAAAGAGCAAATATTTGACAAATTTGCTTAAAAGATAGCTTAAGTGATTATTGAATTATCAAAATAGTTGACAGTTAATGCTCTGTTTGATCAACTAATCAATTAAACAACTGTTCATTGCAGCTCTAATCGTAAGAAACAGAAATGGGTAGGGCTTGCTTCCTAACCTTTGTTAGGCCATGCAGGCCTTGCTGACCATTGTTCAGCTCACTAGTAAAGGTTTTAAGGTTTTTAAGCTTTAAGATTTTCAAGTGCCCCAATATGATTATCTCACAATGAGGTACGATCTAAGTCTCTGACTGTGCACCAATGCAGCAATAAAGGTCAATACTATTTGCCATTTGACTTTAAATAGTAAATGAACTGTGTTATCACATAAGCTTTTCATGAACCTGGTGAAGCAATGAGTGCAACATGCTATTCTTGTCAGTTTAAAATCAGTACATGGTGACGCAAAGCTTTTTCTCCACTTTTCACTATTTCATCTGTCAGACAATGACTGTCCATTTTATTAGATTCCAAACCATTTGTCATCCTAACAACCATTATTTTAATTTTTTTGATCAGACAAAGACCTGTGACTCACCTAAGATACATACATACATAACTTGTCTTCAACGTTTACCGTCATTATCCTGGATATATAACAAAGCATGCTAGGAAGTGTCTGTTTCAGCGGCACTAATTTTAACCCATAAGGCATGAACTCATGTTTATAGTTTTGAGGTTTATGACTAGCAGTTGACAGTTGAAATTGAAAAGCATTCCCAGGGAGTTTGTTGTGATTTAAAGATAAGTTTATTTTACTAAATTGCATAAAGTGTATTCTAATTGTTCAGTTGTTATTACTCTCTTGCTCCAAAAGTATGTAAATGTCCTGACCATACTTTATTGAATGTTCAGCAAAGACAGTAAATAGTGTGCAGCAAATATCTGCTACCAGAGTACATTTGAATAAACTGACGTCCTCACTTTGTATTTTTGTTCAGATAAAAAGAAAGACACAGATATTAAAAGGGCTTATGAGCAGATCTGAGAACCTTTCATCTTCACTTTGGAAGTCAGTGATTGAGGGAGGGTGTCCTTGCATACTCACCACCAGGTGGTGCCTAATAACATGAGTGAACTGAACCCAGCACTTGTCACTTTGCATATCCACATTACCTCGCTATACAGGTAGGTAGACAGCTGTGAGGTTTGGCAGATGATGTGTTACATCTGAGTTTTTATTAGACTATAGATGCCACCTAACACATGGAGCAGGAACATTTGTTGTAGTACTGTTTGACTGTAACTGCATGTGTGCCTGTTAACTTATATATCCTGTGTTTGAAGTTTAGTTTGACTTTTGAAGTTAACTTTCTAAATTTACTCTGAAAATGAAGTTACACACTTTAATTCCTTAATTTGTAGGAGCCACTTGTGGTGTAAATCCATATATGCACCTTTTTATTTAAATAAAAACCTAATTTGGTTCTTACTCACTAGTATTGGGTATGAAAATTTGATATCTAAAATGCTCTAGACATAAAAAAAAACACATTTTGAAAATCAGCTTTAGATTACTGTATTATCAATGTATAATAACATGATGCACGTTCTCACCTGGGCTATAAAAGTGGCCTGTATAATTTGAACACTCAGTCCGTTTTTTACTCTTTATAAATTGCAATTATGAAACCTTTTTTGCAAACTTAATGTAACAAAGGGAATAGTTGTTAGATTTTCCCTTAGGTGTTTCCAATGTTGGGGCAGAGCCTATAAAATTCCACATAGCATTTTAACAGTGCTCTGAGTATCACTAAGTTGGCCTTTGTCCTACAAATATTTTGGCTTGCAAATGAGAGCACGTTTGAACTTTAACGCCCATTTTAAAATGTTTCTTTCAGTTTTAATGCACTACATTATAGTACTACAACTTTACCAGTGATACTTTGATCGCTTCACACAGACACTTCCTGCTGCCTTACATTAAACTGACATGGAAACCATCCTTGGTGGTCTTGTCTAGAGCAGAACATCAGTGATTCTGTCTATCTAATAAGGACCTTTAGTTGTGCAGTGCACCATTTAAATAGTGGCATTAGAATACCACTGATGTCTTAAGTCTCTGGCAAGATGTACTTCAGGACAACCATTAACTACAAAGAGTCTCATCTGTTGGCCAGCAAATGTTCCTACTAGCCCATTATAATTTTACTAATATGTGGCTGAATTTCAGTGGTTCTTTTTGGTATGTTTAGCCCATGGTGTTTCAGTATCTAGATTCAAAATGAATAATTCAGCAATCATCAAACACACATTCAGTGCATCTTTAAGTACACATACGGCAGAGGAGAGCTCTTGATGAGGGTCCTGACCGAACACTTGTCTGTGGATTGGCTAATGGCAGCCAAAGGCCAGGCAGAGGGAGACCACCTATTTCAAGTCAACCGTGCTGCTTAATTTCATCGTTAGCTGCATTGCAGGGTTGACTTGGTGAGATCTCTATCCCCTTTCACCCTACTCCCACTCTGTATACACACACACTTACATACAGATGCATACAGATATCTACAGTCCTTCCTCCTTATATGTTCAACTCATGGTCTTATCAAGGTCTGCTTCTGCCATTTTAGTAAATAATTGATTAGACACTTTTGAAAAGGGGGTTAAAATTCATATACTAATTGGAGACCAGTAGATTCCAGTGGGAGGGATGACTTTTATCTTATGATGATGTGAACATAATTTATCAGATAATTTTATATTAAGTCGATTTGGTATAATTCTGTCTTTTAATGTCAGAAAATGTAGTTTTTAGATGTCCCTCATTAAATGTAATGTAGCTTAAAAATGTTTGAAAAAACAGCGAGACAATTTGAATTGGAAATGTGTCAGGGGTTGGCTGGTTTTTTCCACTTGAAGATGACTCTCTCTGTCATCAGCTTTGAGTTTCTTTGGGGCTAGTTACTTTGGAGCTGTAGTGGAAAACATATCCAGAGAGCAATTGATTAATAAAGAAAATGCAAGCTCGACTGCTGTGTTTTGATTTGGATCCCAGCTCTCCCCGGTCATAAATAGTGCATAATGACAAGTGTCAATGCTTGCTCCCCTTGAGTCGAAGGTCACATCTCAGCCACGGAGATTCCTGTTAAGAGAGGCTCGTGATTAGAGAGGGCAGACCAGATCAAAACTATTTTGTACAAGATGTTTAAATTATTGATTGACTACCTCTTCTGTCGTATGCTAATTTCATTGAGCATCCTATTTAATTTTTTGTTTTTTAGTAGAAAAACTTAGATGACTGTGGCTTTTCTTGCAGGCCTTGCTGCATTTTAAGACATATTTATCAAAAGCTATTTATCTCAATTAAGAGTAACAGCTGTTGACTCACTGAATCTTTTATTTCCACAGGCAGACAAGGAGTTTGTGTGGTCCCTATGGAAACGCCTTCAAGTGGCAAATCCAGACTTGACCCAGGCTGTCAGCTTGGTGGTTGAGCGGTGAGTAGATTCATTTTTCAGAGTGCTACCTGAGAAGATCAACAGCTGAAAATTCCTTTATCTCACAAGTGAGGAGAAATATGTGTGAAAGTCATTCAAGGCGTGTTTAAGGCACCTTGGCCATTCTACTGGGGTTACAATGAAATCTGGTGCAGATGCTGATTTAAGCCTTCTTATCCCCGGTCTAGCAGTTCAACCATGGAAACCCTTTTAATGAAAACACTCTTCCTCTTCTGCTCCCATTCTGGACAGTTGAAACACTCCTGCCAAATACTTGTCTTTATCGGATAAATTGTGAGATTGAATATGACCTCTTTTGCAGGGTGGCTAAGCTATATGAAAAACAGTGGCATGGGAACCTCAGAAAAGATAGAGGGAAATTTAAGCTGCGCAGCTGAATGAATGAAATGTATTTCTCCATATCAGGAAAAAATGTTTGACTGACGACTGCAGTTTCAACACCAGTTTGGTTGTTTTTTCCACTTGTTCCAAATGGTATTGAAATTGGTGTAAAGCTTCATTCAGTACTTAGTTTTTACTGACTTTTTTCTTTTGGGGATACATTAGAATGATATTTTCTCTATCATGGGTGCCTATCACATGCTTTTTGATACTTCTGTCAGTTGTTGCTAGGCCCTCAATAGGGGTAAAACACAGTGCAGCAGTGTACAGAGAGTTCCTCAGTACCTGTGCCTCTCATTCCTTCTCCCCACCCTCTTCAGTTCCTTTATAGCCCCTTAGGAAACCCATCAAAGTATGTTGCTCTGCTGAGACTGGTGGGGGAACATGCATCCAGAGAGTGTATGTGTATTGTATCACCTGATGCGCAGGAGAATATTGACATGGTAATTGTGTCGACTCCAGTCAAGCGATGGTGCCCACTGGGAATTGCCATTCACTCTCCCCTCCCGTTCCTGTGCGGATCTTGTAGAGTGATTGGTTGGTTGCTCAGGACATGGTGAACACAGCCCAATATACGGGTAGATGTAGCTAGGCCAGCCTGCGTTCCAGCTCCTCCAGGGACACCAGATACTTATTTCAGTGTCTACCAGGGGAGAGGGCTGATCAGAAGAAGCAAAGAGACGAGAGAAAGGGCCTCGAAGGTGGGAGGTGTAGAAGGAGCAAGTGATGAGTGGAGGGAATGGAGGGCCCCTGGTGGCCTAAAGCAGTTGAAACAAACACGTCCCCAATTGATGCCTTGTTTTTGTTTCCCTAAAAGAGGTGCTAGTGGGCATGAGAAAAAAGTTCAGTCTGGAGCTGCAGGACTGTAGTACAGTAGCTATGCTTTAATAGCGAATGAGTGAAAAAACCTTTTTTATTAGTATTGACAACACTTTCTCGAAGTTTACTATTAATGAATTCGATAAGACTAAAAATAACATTGGCTATATGTAATGGGATGTAAAGGGATCTTCTTTAGTTGCTAGGTGCAGCAGGTACACAAGAAATTAAAATTATAGTTGGAAATAGACAAATGACATCAGACTCTCTATCTACTGTACATCAACTGTATAGGCATGGTATCTGTTGATCTGTGAGGATATACTTTCCATTCCCCAATTCTTCTAACTCTGTATTGCCTGAAGTCACTCAATGTTTTTTCTTTTCTCTTACTTCTAGTGAGAAGCACAAAGCTGAAATTAAGGACAGGAAAGTATTGGAGATCCTCCAGTCCAAAGACTACAAGATTCAGGAGCTGGAACAGGTACAGTACAGTTTGGTCCACTGGGTTGTAACTTTCTGTGTTTAACATATGTCTGTTAGATCTCTGTTGCATTAATAAAGGGGGATCATTCAACCAGGTCTGAAATGCACTCACCAAGCAGTTTATTAGGAACACCAGTAAATATGCTTATTCATGAAATTATCCAATCAGCTAATCATGTGGCAGCAGCGCAGTGCATAGCAGATACAGGTCGGGAGCTTCAGTTAATGTTCACATCAAACATCAGAATGGGGGGAAAATGTGATCTTGGTGACTTAGACTTACTTTTCAGCGTATATCTGAAACTGCTGATCTCCTGTGATTTTCACACACAACAGTCTCTTGAGTTCACTGAGAAAGGTGTGACAAACAAAAAACATCCAATGAGCGGTGGTTCTGTGGACAGAAATGACTTGTTGATGGGAGAGGTCAGAGGAGAATCGCCAGACTGCTTGGAGCTGACAGAAAGGCTATGGTAACTCAAATAACCGCTGTTTACAGCTGAGGTGAGCAGAAGATCATGTTGGGTTCCACTCCTGTCAGCCAATACCAGAAATCTGAGGCTGCATTGGGTGCTGGCCCACCAAACCTGGACAGTTGAAGACTGGAAAAACATAGCCTGATCTGAAGGATGTGGCTTTTTGATGAGGCATGTAGATGGTAGCGTCAGAATTAGGGGTCACCAGCAAGAATCCGTGGACCCAAGCTGCCTTGTGCCAACAGTCCAGGCTGGTGATGGTTGTGTAGTGGTGTGGGGGATGTTTTCTTGGCTCACTTTGGGCCCCTTAATACCAAAACAATCATGTTTTGAATGCCACAGCCTCTCTGAGTATTGTTGCTGACCATGTGCTTCCCTTTATGGCCACAATTTACACACTTCTAATGGCTACTTTGAGCATGATAATGCACCAAGTCACAAAGCAAACATATTGTGGAATCCATGTCGTAAAGAACTGAGGCTGTTTTGAGAACAAAGGGAATCCTTACCCAGTATTAGTATGGTGTTCCTAATAAAGTCCTCAGTGAGTTTATGTTTGCAAATCTATCTATAACACTGTCATTCTGATTTTCCATATTGTAACTTTACTTGTCTGTCCTGGAAGAGGGATCCAGTGAGTGTATTTCCTTGAGAAAGGCTGTCAGTTGTATGTATTAGGGTTAATCAGAAAAAACAAGGATGAAATCTCCAATCAAATTATATTAAACTATATATGTAAACTAAATTTGCTTTTTACAAAAGGTACAGCTGCATTTGGCATCCCCGTATAAACTAACCACATTTGCAGATCTTTAATGGAGAAACTTGAGTTTAAATGCCCTTCTCAACACCTTGGACAAAGATGCAAAAGGAGGGCATTCTCATTAGTTTCTCCCAACTATATTCTAATTGTAATCTTACTTATCTGACATTTTAATTACAAGGTTTTCTTTTAAATCATTTTCTGTTCTATGTGTTTCACTGAAACAAATTACATTTAGTCAGGATTCTTTATTTTTCAGGGCCCCCTCTTGCCTTTACTAAGATGTCGTTACAAGCAAGTGTGTAGTCTTAGCTTGCTTAAATGTCAATGGAAACTTAAAAAACTAAATGTATTATAAAAAATTATTAACCAACAGAATCTGTGTGTATTTTTAACTGAACACCTCAAAATCTTTCTCTTACCTGCTTTCTTCAGCATCGCCCCTTGAGTAATATTCCTTGATGGTATGATGGCTAATGATAATGACATCACTAATGTAATTTACTCCAAATCATCATCCCTTCACTGAAGCATCTGTCAGTCCCCTTCATTAACGTCTCTCATCCAGAATCGTGTTTGTTCCTAATGAGACTGGCTGTAATGGAGTCATCAACTTGCCAGTGTCTTTTTTTTAAATCACCTTCTTCAGCCATCTTAATGCTGATCCAGTCAATACAGTAGTTATAGTAGTAGCTCATAGACACACAAGAGATGTGATTACATCAAAATTTATTTCAGAGCTAGTTTGAGGGCAGTAAAATGATGCAGTCAGCCAGCCCTTTGCGGTGTTACCTCACAGGTTTCAAATAGATGCAAACGAAACATCCCTGAAGTGCAGGGATTCCTAACCACTATAGCATAATCCTCTGGATGGGTGTAGCCCTCTTGTTGTGGATGTGTCTTGAATATTTTGCTTTAATCAGTTTTTAAGCGTGACTGACGCAATAGTGCCCACGACAGCCAACTTGAAAGCATTTGTATAACCCCTGGATAGGACTGTGGTGGCAATGCAATGAAATCGGGGACAATTGTCTGCTCTACCATGAGAAAAATGTTTTATAAACTTATTGTAGAACAGACATTATTTATAAGACAAAATTATAAAATTAAGAAAATCGATGGCTTTATTCTTTTGTCTATGGGAAAAACAAATGACCCCCTGCAGCATACAACGGCGTTAAGTTTGTTGTACTGTATACCTGTTTGCCGTTTGGGTTATTGAAATACTTTAAATAAGCCAACTTGAATGTGGAAGAGAGAAGTAATCTTTTTTACATTGATAAGATCTTGATTTTCCCTGAAATTTCATTGTTCAAGAACAGTTCATATATATATGTTGAATGGGATTTAATCTCTGCGAAGGCTACGTCATTTCAATAAGCCTATGGTGAAGTGAAAACTTAATTGATCCTAAATACTTGAGTTGAGTTAACTCAAAGTATCATAAATGCAAAAGATAAACTAAAAATGATATACCTTAAGTGCTGGAGGTCTGGTAATGCGTGTAATGTAACTGTCATCATTGCATTAAACCAATGGCTGGCATATCAACATAAGTAGCCACATATTTTTAATCTGTCAATGCCAACTTTAAACATTGTGCCAGTGTGTCCTTGACTTGCAAACCAAACTTTTGTGATACTAATAAACATGAAAGCTTACCATCCTCCAGCTACAGGCTGTAGTGTACTAACAATGCAAGCAGAAAAAATCTTGTTCTCCTCTAAACTGTTGGTAATGAAACTTGCAGGTGATTTGAAAAGCTCATTAATAGCACTTGGCTCTGTGCTGTGTCATCCAGCCCTCTGACAGTCATCATCTAATCAATAGTTTTGAGCCATACGTACTCAAATAGTGATTAATTGGTTTTTCCTCTTTTTTTTGGAGATGTGATGGTCTGCTGGGTCCACACAGTCTCACACTCCTCTTAATGTCTCAGCTCTCCAACTTTGATGATGTTTTTTTTTTTCTTCCTGGTCTTCTTTTTTTTTTCTTCCACCTCTTTCTCTATATACTTTCCCTGGCTACTGCTTTCCATTTTTGTAACATAATTAGCTTTCATTTTTGAACTGCAATGGGAATTTTCAAATGCTAATCTTTCTGTCCTAGACCTCTTAACTTGGCGGAACCCCCTTTTTTTCTCTTTTCTATCAGTTGAGCACTACTGGGGTTCAAATTGTTCTTGCCTACCTCATTATCAACGTTGGAATTTATTTTCTGCTCTCCAGTATAAATCTCTATTAAAGCCCCTCTGTTCTTAGCACGGCGAGCTAGGAGTAGCGAGGAAGGCTAAATCCACTATCTGGATATATCTGAGTGATTTCCCTCAACATGGCAATTAATTGCATCCCAGAGCACAGTGTTATTTGAGAGAAGGGTGTACCCACAGAAGGCCGTGGATTACCAGCCAGTGCCAAACCCCAGCTCATACACTGTTAAGAGGCTAGCCTCCTCCTACTAAGGCCACAAAGGCTGCCAAAACAACGTGAAGTGAACATATACATGCATCAAAAGTGGGTGGTCATTAAACCTTAAGAATCATTAAATTGATCATCATGCAGCTTCATGATGTTATGTGATTCACTATAGAATTAAAATGAGTAGCAGTTAGATCTTAATATTTCTATTTGAGTGGTTGCTTTTTGTTTAAAGCTGCGACAACAAAAAATTAATTTTCAACTGTTCTGATAATCAGTTAATCATTTTAAGTATTTTTTTCAAACCAAAATGATGGTTACAGGTCCTTAAATGTGTGAATTTGCTGCTTGTCCTAAATTGAATATCTTTGAGTTTAGGATCGTAGGTTGGAGGAAACAAGACATTTATTGATGTCACCTTGGGCTGTAGGAAAATAGTAATGGGCATTTTTCATTGTTTTCTGATGCTTTATATACCTATAGAACCTGCAACAGGTTATAAGGCAAAAAAAATATTCAGATTTTTTAATATTTAACACTTTTTCTATTTAATATTTACTGATACAGCTTTGAGCAATCAGGCTTTAATGCCTGGTAAATTTAAAGTTGTTGGTTCAATTTTTTTTTTTTTATGGACATAATCAAAATCCTTTTTTTTGATTTGAGCTCTCCGGCACACTTAAGTGCATAATGTAACCTGTGACTGTCTTTTTCTGTCTCTCTTTCTCTCTATCTGTGTCACGCGCTGTCTTTTTTTTTTTTTTCTCACTGTCTGCCACAGAAAGTGACAGGGCAACAGCAGGAGATTAACAACTTGGGGCAGAGGAGGACGACAGTGGACGAGGAGACTGCCTTAATGAAGAAGGAGCTGACAGCTCTGCATGAACAACTGGTCAATAAGAATCAGGAACTTAAGGTTGGTGGAACAAATTTTCAGTGGCAGTCTGGGCCTCAGTTGAAAAGTCTCTTTTCTGTGTGGCACTGAACACGATAGTCCCCTGTGGCTATAGCCACAGGCGTTTGAATCATTTAGAAGAGGGGGAGGATTGCTCAGCCCTCTTGAACACAATCTCTATGTCTTTGTGTCTTCTCCTCTCGCTTTTCAACCTCGCACTGTCTCAGCCTTTCTTGTTTTTAGCTTTCTTTCTTGCTACTGACAACAGAGAATACTTAACAGCTGGAAAGTGTGTGTGAGAGAGAAAGAGGGAGAGAAAGGAAAGCAGGTTGTTAACTTGCAGATAAATACTTAATGACTGCTTCAGTAGAGAAAAGTGAAAAGTGTGCATGTGATGGTGTGGCTTCTCCCTAATTATGCTTAGATGGGACCCGGCTATGATTAATTGATAAAGGAATGGTCCTTACATAGTCTCCGTGAGGTCTCATGGCGAGAAATCGTGGGGGACAGCATCAAAGGAGACCTAGGTTGAGTCTAATGGGTCTTGCAGCATGCACCATTCTCATTAGGAGCCTGTCATTAAAGCCGACAGACTGGCCCCTACACCTGCATGAGCCCAGCTCTTGCGGCACGGCTCGTCCCACACCAGCCAACATCTGGCCACGTGGGCCATGTCATACAACACAGGTGACCTTGGCCAATCAGTAGCCCATGCAGGGGTCTCCTGCAGCAAAGCTGGACCACTGTTTACATATTAATTTCAGCCTCAACCCCATGGGTTGCTGCTCTTTTTGCATCACTCAGTCTTTCTTATTTCATTTTCTCAGTTAGATTCGATACTTTTTCTTTTTTTTCTCCTTTTGTCACTGTTGTTTATTTGGCCCTCATGACCTCCCACTCTTCTACTTATACACACACCTCTATTATCCAGGAAATGAAGATGGAGTGTGGGAGGAAAGGGGAGGTGGAGCAGCAGGTGGTGCAGGCTCTAGAGGAGGAGAAAGAGGGATTAACTTCCCGCTGCGCCGCCCTGCGAGCTGACCTGGAGGAGAAAGAGAGGCAGGCCAACAGCCAACGAGACCAGAGGGATGCTGCCCAGGCCAGAGTCAAGGTATGAACACGGGGACAAGTCCATTCAGAAACAAACACGCACGGACAAAAGTTGTACAGGATGGGCCCTGTCCTCTATCTTGTGCACACCTTGAACTCCCTGATCCCTCACACTTTTTCCTCCTCAGCATGGGAATAAAAAAAAAGATCTCTGTACTAAAGCACACGATTTAAATATACAGAAACTATATTCTAAGGACGGAAAAATTATGATTTAACATGGGGGAGACCGAACTTCCTTCAACTCACCTGATGACCACAACTGAAGACGCAAAACCTATAAACTGTCATTTGCACGTGTGGGTGCAAGAAATCGTGGTTGTTGTGTGTTTTCTGTTATTCATTCTCCCTAGATGCAAGTAGGTAATTTTCATAATATGTACATTGTTCCAGTCACCATTATTTTTTATCAATACCTTCCATCTCTGTGGACATCAGAAAAACAGCGATTAGATAGTGACAGCAGTATCGCTGTTTAAACATTCAACCAATCAGACCACAATCAGAGTCCTTGAAGAGTTTTCATTCACATTTCATTGTGCCATCCTGTTGCTATTTCCTTACAGAAATCATTTGCCTGCCAATACTAGAGTCTCAGGACACAGGAGCTGCACAAGAATCTCACATTCTGCCCATCCTCATAGACTAATCATTATGAAACATATTGCTACTCTAGTCAAATGGAGTCAGACAGAAAGTCTTGTATAAGTCAGGGCTGCAGAGTAATTACACTTGGATGGGATGGAGCCCAGTAACTAGTCTATGCACATCCATCACAGCCTAAGACATTCCACCTGTTCCTCATTTTTAGTATCATACATTGATTTGAAAGATGGAGATAGAGAATATGGAAAATATGGGGTGTGTGGTGGATACATCATGTCAATTTGTTTGACATAGCAAACATTTGTCAAGTAATTTAGCATTTAATCCAGTGCATGCATAGATGACGTATGTTTATTATATATGTGTGTGTGTATTTGTCTTTTTACATATATCTTAGTCCTCCCAACAACAACAAAAAAATGCTGTTTTATGTATGCTGAAGTTTTATGCCATTTTTCATTTCTTTTCTTGTAGTTACTAATGGCCCTGTGAAACATTGCTTTTAATTACATTTAAACTATCAAGGCCTGGGGACCTTTGTGTGTTTGATGCCACGCAATCTGCCCTGCATTAATGGTTTCTTCTTATTATGAAAAAGCTGTCACTAACACATTGTTTACACCTGCTCCATAGTGAAAGCAGCACAATAACATCTCCTGCATCTTCTGTTCAGCAGAGTGCTGCTGTGCACTCAGAAGTGTCTTAAAAGTGCTCACAGCCCAATATGTATTCAGTGTAGTTACATATGTAATTTCAAAGAAAACAGACTTGGAGCTTAAAAAGATGCCTTATGTTGCCAAATTGAAATATTTCTTTTCCCTCAGACTTGCCGTAGGTGAGAAAAACACATCTGGAATGACTAGTGTAGACAACTAGGAACAGCTAGGGGTTGTGCAATGTCCAACATATATTTTTTGTCACTTTTCCAAATGAAACATCGTTTTGTCACTTTTCCAAATGAAACATCTTTAATTCCAGTGCACAGTATGTAAAATCAATCACATTGGTCTGCAGTGGATTGAGGACTAGGCCATGTAAACTCAGCTCAAAGAAATAGTGTAGAAATTCTTCTACTTGCAAAAAAAAATCAAAAAGCTGACTTAAAAATGCTAATAATAAATTTTTATTAATATTATATTGAAGTGTATATAGTGGTCAGAAGTGCAAAAGTACATGAAATTCAGATGTTTTGATCCTGTTATGTCATCATCAGTGCCATAACTGCCTTTCAGGGTTTTCAGGTAGTACTATATTATGAAACGCGTCTCAAATATCAGATTGTTCCTTTATTTTTCTGAAAGTGCTTTAAATTCAGTGATGCTCTACTTTACCAGGAGCTGGAGGAGGAGCTACATAATGCCAGGCAGGAGTTGTGTAGCTTGCAGAGCTACAGCAGCAGTCTGGCAGGCCAGCTTTCTTCCAAAGAGAGGGAGGTGGCAGCAACAGAGGGGCAACTCAGTCAACTTCGGTGAGCCCCACCAACTGAAGCATTGCCCAGGATATTTCAGTGTCTGTTTTCTTGTAACAACCACCTCCATATAAGTGAATTTTTTGGGGTAATCTCATTAGTTAAAGGAGGTATGGATCTGCCCTGTGTATATATACACATGTATACATGTATACATATGTATATACATTACTTCACATGGGTTACTTTGCGCAGCAGCTAGTATATTGCTCTACACCGTGGGGCTTGAGGGTGACACAGATTTCTTCCACTCTGGCTCACCTAAAGCCACTTGATAAGCCCTGCATAGTGGATGTGCTTTAAAAGAGGGAGAAAAGGGAAACAGGGCAGGCTTTGGCTAAGCTTTAGTCGATATGATAAAAACTGTGAGAACCGTAGGAGCCTTAGAGGTAATCTCAGCCTTTTTTAACTACTTTTCTGTTTTAATGCCAGAGGCACTCTTGACATGTCAGTCACACCAGGGCTAGAGACCATTCTTAAGGTTTTAGGTAGGTGATTAAAGATCTCCTCATATGTTAGAGAGCACTTTGTGGTTATTCCATGGAACACAAAACAAATTACAGAAACTAACTTGAATGCTGACGCATGTTTTCTTATGTTGAGGGAAATTTAGACATTGTTGATAAAAGAGAGTTAACAAATGTATCATTGTCCTTGAGTCATTACAATAAAGTGATATACGCTATTTTTCTATACAAGTATGTGAATAGTTGTGTAATTCGAGTTACATATATATAAAGTTTTACATTTTTAAATATTTTTTTGCACTGTTATAATTTATTTTAAAATTTAAGAAAATGAATCCAAAACCTGAATTAATTCAAGTTATTTGACTTCCTCACACCTTCTTGTTTCTAAAGAATTTATTTAACGTCATTGCAGTCTTTACATTTTTTCCTGTAAATAAAAAAAAAAAGTGGCATTATTGCTCTTGTGCACATACAGTATTAATTTGTATAACACGTTGCATGTGTGTGTGTGTGTGTGTGTGTGTGTGTAGTCATGAGTTCGCAGAAGTGAAGACTCTATACAGACAGAGCACAGAGCATGCAGCAGAGCAGAGCCATCTGATCAAGCAACTGGAAGGACTCAACCTAGACACACAAAGAGTCCTGAGGAACCAAGAAGAGGCACATACTGCTGACAGCACCTCCTATCAGAGGGTACTCATACATGCTCACACACACGCCAAACCTCAAACTCATCATTATTATAACCACTTTGTTGCACTCCACTAAGGCCTCACCCGCTGCGGTGATTTATTTCCAAGCTAGCTGTAACCTACAATTATTTTACTAGTTCCAGAAAGGCAGGACTTTGCTCACAGTATCCTGTTACTGTGAATGGGTTCTCAACCTACCACTACTCTGTCTGATGACTGTACCACTGTGCCATACACGGGGGGGGGCAATTATTAGTCATCTCTCTTTCTCTATTTGACATCCCATCCCTAGTTGACTTAAGCCATTCCGTTACCTCTTCGTCTCCCCTCCCGCCCTCCATCTGTTTTTCCAATCTTTCTGTCTTTTTGTGCTTGTTGACAGCTGTACAAGGAATTGAGTCAGTGCTACCAGGCCCTCGTGTCTAGTGAGGCCAACCTCCGTCAGAGTAACCAGGAGCTCAGCAGCCAGCTGGCTCAGAAAGACCAACATATCCTGCAACTCCAGGCCCAGCTACAACAGCAGCAACAGGAGCAAATACAACTGCAGCAACAACAGCACCTACAGGCTCTAGAGACAACCATTTACACGTCACCCAACAGACAAACCAACTTTAAGGTAAGCACTCCTCTCATTCTACACCATCTTGTCCTCTTCAATCTCCTCTTTTTAGAGTTTATCAAGTGCATCGCAACTCCAGGCTAAGAAGTGGTTTTCTATGATGCCTGCTCTGCTGCAGAAGTTGTTGAACTTTGATATGCACTTGTGTGGGTATGTACAATAAAATATGTATGCTCATTATTCCCTCCATAATATATCTATGCTTTTTCTTACATAATGAATACATTATATTATGAAGCTTCTATCAATCACCTGTCTAGAGCTAGTGTCTAATTTAACCTAAGGTACAGAAATGGCAATGTGTAGGTGGATTAGTAGGCACAGCAATAACCGATAAGCCCCAGCATGGCCTGTGGTGGTGGTCTTTAACTGAGAATCACTCTCTTGATATCACTCTAGTTCACCCTTGATCTATCCATCTCTCTTAGCAGAAGTGTCTTTCATGTCAGCTATCTGATCTTCTTTCGTTCTCAGTCCTGGGCACACATGCACTCTCTGACTTACTTGCTTTATCTATCTTTTTTTCTCTCCTCCCACCCAAGTACCTGGAAGTTCTTTTAACACACTCTGGTCAAATAGCAGATAGGACAGATAAGAGGTTGAGAGAGGTGATTTAATTGGAGCCCAAGAATGTTCCTGAAGATGATGTTGGAGTTACAGCTCTACATCTGTCAGTCAGCAGGGGTTTGGCTTTAGCTCACTACCTTTGAACTGTCACCTCAAGGCGACAGAGGGTGTAGTATAAATTTAATGGTGCAGCCACAATTTAAGTGTCCTTTAATGACTCCTAATAACATGGTGATAGGTGTTTCTTGGACCACACAGTGTCAAAGACTTGGTTGAGAATAGTAACAGGTATCTATAGCTTGTACTCTTGAGCCTCACAGCCTCATTCCATCAACATTGTAGGGCATTGCATTTGTTGTATAATGAGTCTCTCAGTCTGTTATGCAGTATGACTTTCAATTTAGTTTATACTACGTCCTATTGCAGATACAACAACTCTGTAGCTGAAGATAATATTTTTGCAGCAATTGAGTAATTTCTGTGTCTCCACAGTCTATAATTGTTTAATTTGATAGGTTGATATTTTCTGACAGTGCTGTCCCCAGACTATGGAAGCTAAAAGATATCAGCTCAAATGTTAAGTGAGTTACAATCGCCCTGTCTCACTTAACCCTGTTAATTTAACCAGCGGTGAAGTATAAATGGATCATTTAGTCAGTAATTAAATACAGTACTACAGTGTTCCCCCAGTAATTAATACTACATTTAGAGAAGATGCAGTTAGTGCTGTGTGTGTAGTCTGGGCATGCATGTGTGCATACATGCATGTATGGATTTTACATACATATCTGTGTTTGTGTTACCGTACCAAACATGCCCTCCACCTTCCCTCTCTCTTCCTCAGCCTCGTCAGAGTACAAAAAAGCATCGCATTTTCAGGCTTGAGATGTATTACAGTAATATCATGTATATAATCTATACTAAGAATTAATATGAACTTTTGTTTACTGGACACATGTAGCTGCTGTCTGGCTGATTTGTTTCTTTAACTTTTAACTTTCTTTAACATCAAAGTGAACAGATCAGGTATCCCAAGGTATAGCGCTCAGTCAGGAGGGCTTTCTGTTTCCCACTCTGTAATTTCACTGACAGGTTGTGCGTATGTGTGTACGTGTGTGTCTGCATGGGTGCGTGTTTGACTAAAGGTGTGTGTATCCGAGTGCATAATCGCAAATTCTGTAACAACTTCCTCCCAAACACCTGTTAAATTCTAATGCTCAGGTTGTTAAGGCAGATTTGATTTTAATTTTAAATGTTTTGGTGGAAGTTACCATTGGAGGTGATCAAAGTGCTGATCGCTACGGGAGCACAGGGGGGAGATGCAGTGCTCATTTGAATATGGACCAGAGCGACGGCTTTGAACACCCCTCCCGCAGTGGGTTTTTTTTTGGTGGGAGGGGGGGTAAAGGCGGAGGGTGGGTGCGAGGAATAACACCCATTGTGTGTTATACTTCCATGCTGTGCACCAAGATTGACTATCTGTTCTCTCCTGTCTCATGCCAAGTTAACTCTTTACAGGAGGCTTAAAAAAAGACTTTAGAAAGGCTTAAACATATATGAACAATGTTTGGTTTAACCAAACTGTTCTTCCTAGCTGTCAGTTAATATGAATAATGCTATGTTTTTTGAAAACTGTTACCTCCTATACCAATTACAATCTATACCTATACAACCTCACGAGGTCTACATTAGAAATTATTGTTGCTTTTCTTTCTTTTTTAAACAGTACCTTTTCAGTTCCAGATAGAAAAAATAAATTCTTGCACCTAGGTCTCAACCTATGATCATTTCTAATATCGATTATACTGTTGATTGTTTCTACGATTCATCAGTTAGTGTATAAAATTCTAGAAAAATATGGGGAAATGCCCATCATAGTTTGCTGGAGTGCAAGGTGACATCTTCAAATACAAATCATCATGAGTAGCTTGAGAGTTGTCAACAACTCAGTCAACAAATTGACTAATTGTTTCAACTCTACTTTCACTGTATTATCAGGTATGTTCTGTATTGTGTATTTGGCTGTGCGTGTTTGTACCGAAACAGTGAGATATCTCATTAATGTCAGACTGGAAAATGGCCTCATGCCCTCATCTGCTAGCTGTAGGCCTAGATGATCATCAGGCACCTGGGTGACCCCCACGCACCATGTGATGCAGTCTGAACAAACTGCCAGGTTGGGGAGGTTTTGGCTGCCAGGTTGGGTGGTCACCATCACAATCTAGAGGCAGGGGAGAACCCTCATTAGTGGACAAAAAACTAGCTAGAGTGGACATTTAATCATTTACGACCATTTCCCTAACTGCATCATTGTATTTATAGTAGTCTAGTGTTTGGCTACTGTCAGAGCTGTGCTGTGATTAAAGACCAACATTAGAATCCATACCAGACCTCAGGCTTTCTGGAACCTTCACCACAGTAAATGAGTGGTAAGTTGTTAATTGTGTGGGCAGTCATTCAAAGCATTGGTTATTCTCTCATCAGCATTGGAAAGGGAGAGTTAAGCATGTTCATTCACTCCAGAAAAGTTTCAATTTAAATTTCAGAGAAAGAAGCCCGTGTGTCTTTCAAATGTTTACTGAATATGTTTCGTGGACATAGGCGTTTTTCACAGCAGACATTCTGACAAGTCACAGTAGGAAAAGCACGGATTTAAATAATTAATTTAATGATAGCTAAATTCCATTTGGACGCTTCAGGTTCAGGGCTTCGGTATTTTTCATTCATGGCTTACTAGGAAACTTTACTAGAACAAAGCCATCATTAATGTTATAAGTAAAATCTGTGCTTTCCCTCTTTTTGAAGAAAGCCTATATTCACACATTTACACTCATTCTCAACATGACCTCTTTATATGGCCCAGCTACCCCACTCACCATGGCAACCCTCTAAGAATGACAAAATGAAAGAAAAAAATTGTCCATCCGCATTGTTACTTCACTTTCAAAATAGTATTATGTTGACATTTTAATGATACACAAAATGTAGATAACACATAGAAATCCGTCATTTGAGTATAACCTTAAGCACAGAAGCAATATCTCCCAAGAGGACCAAGCTCTTTTTTTTTCTTTCTTTTTTTTCTTTTCTTAATAAATTGATAGAAGCCCACATGGTGCATCTCCCTTGGCTTGTTGAGATGGTTTTTAACATCTGCTTCTGGCTTGTTATTTATGTTAACCAATATAAACACTTTTAGATGTATAATTAAAGTGCTAGTTACACACACATGTGCTCATAAATACACCCACCGTTTTGCCGGGTCACGTTTGGCTTAGGTGAGGCGTTTCTTTTGATCATCATCATCATTAATAGCAACCATCAAGTTAAAACGATGAAACCATAATGCTACAAAGAAACATGGAAATTAATTTTTCAACCAAGAGCTGAACAAACAGAAATGGAGTCAGCCAGAGCGTTCTCTTGTGTATTTTATACAACACAACTTTTTAGCGTCTATGGCCTTTCAGTGGACCTTAGAACTGTATAAAGATGGAGAAAATTACAGTGGAAAGAAGAAGCATGAATTTCAGCCTGTGTGAGATATTTACCTCGACTGTGCATCAGGGTACTTTTAGTCTTCTCTGCTTATGTTCAGGAGAATGTGATGTAAACCTTGTATAAGTCAGAATTTTTGAGTTATCTTCACATTGGTCTTGTTTTGACTCTGACTGCTCTCTTCATTTGTTTCCCATCTGGAATGCCACTCCTTTAGCTCAACTGTCAGGACCTCTCTAAGAGTATCTTAAAAAATTTATTGCAACTTGTTACTTGTATTTACATACACCTCTTCCCTTCAGATAAATGTGAAAACATTATGTCAAGGTTATGAATTAAAAAAATTCTTAAAAATTACAAGAAAATATCTTATCTTACAATGCAATTTTTGCCATTCACTCATCTTGTGTAGGCTGAGTGTTTTTTGGTAAATTGTGTTACACAACATTAGTTTGTGTATGAGTGTGTGTTTAGAGCTGGGCCATGTCCAGGGCCAGAGACATACTAATGACATGGACTCCAGTGGTGTGTTTTACCAGCTCAACTGCTCTCATTAGATGAGAACCTCTGTGTAGCACAGCTCGCCTCATTAATGAAGCACAACCATGTGCTGCTGCAGATACATGCACTCACTCGTTCAAGCACATACACCCGGGTCAAACAGACTGTGTGGGAGGACTCAGGGCTGTGCACACACACACAAAAACATTCAAGTACCTTACATTCTACTATCTGTCCACTGTCCTTCTATAATATACCTCTTCACTGCAGTAGCTTTTAACACACACGCTCATACATATATGCACACAAGATGGTGATTCTTCAAAGAATACAATACTTGAATACAAAGTGCACTTGGCCTGGTGGAGTGGACGCGCCTTGTAGTCCTCGCCTCTCAGGCCTATCCAGTCACTTTCACAATCCTTTCCCTCCACAGATGTATTTGTGTTGCGTGTAGCCGTGTCTGTCTGTCTGTCTGTCTGTCTGTCTGTCTGTCTGTCTGTCTGTCTGTCTGTCTGTGTGTGTGTGTGTGTGTGTGTGTGTGTGTGTGTGTGTGTGTGTGTGTGTGTGTGTGTGTGTGTGTGTGTGTGTGTGTGTGTGTGTGTGTGTGTTTTAGAGGCCCCTCTTGATTATAGCTGCTCCATAATTAACAGTGATCAGATTTGTTTTGTGGCATAAATGGTGCATGTGTAGAACATTAGGCCTGGCAAGTCTCATTTCACATTCAGCTCAAGGGCTCGGCAGCAGACGGGTCACGAGCTTCAGGGAGCACAATCACAAGCCTCGCTCCATATGGTCCTGCCTGCCGCATCCTCACCAGCGAGAGCCACGAGTGCCAAACAAGTTCCCCCAAGAACCTAATCGTGTTCAGTAATTACCAAGACCGGCTTTTCTCTTTTTTTTTTCCGCTTCCCTCCCTCAGCCTCCCCCCAATCTCTTGCTCTTTTTTTCACTGCACCTGCATGCTTTCTTCTCTTTCAAGCTCATGCGCTCTTCCCGTCTGTTGTGTTCACTAAGCTGCTTGTAATATGTTTATGTTTTCCCTTTTACATCTTCGCTGCTTTACTGTCTCACAGTTTCCCTGTTTTGTTTTTTTTTTTAGTTTTTTGCTACATGAAAATCAGGATAGGGATGAGAGAGATTGTGAGAGGAAAAAACTCAGACACTCCCACATCAGTTAATTTCTAAATTGCTTTATGTGGCTGATGCCGAAAAACCCAGTCCGTCCTCCTGACTGCCTGGAAATTATAAATAATTGTAACAGATGCGCCAATATGGCCGGCCTCCAATAAATGAGACCCCAGATAATTTGACCAACCCCGTTTGACAGGCCAATTTAATAAAACATGAACAAAATCTTCCTCACTAATAATTTATCATCCCCTCTCCTCCCCTTTGGTTAAAGTTGATTACCCTGGCAGTTAACAAGGTCACGCCCAGATGCCAGGTTTCTGATAATGCAATCAGGACTTGTTGTAAAAAAGGTGATGACATACTGTGCGGTTTTCTTCACTACCTTGACTCCCAGTTCATCACAGTTGTGAAGGCCTCTGTTTGTTAAAAGGCTTTGATTTGATGTGTTGAGTAGACGTGCAGTTGATAGCAGGTAAGGCTGTTTTTTATACATGTTTCACACCTTTATATTAAGGATTTAAGAAAGAAAGGTGTGATTATGCAGTAAAGTGATGGAGTCAAGAGGTATGTGGGTGAGTTTTAACATCAAGATAAAGGATCCAGGCATCAACTAAAATTACACAAAATGTATATACATGTCTTGGACCATAGAGTGCATATATCTCTGAAACTGAATATATCCTGTCCCTTAAAGCTACTTCCTAAAGCTATTTCCTAACAAACACACCATCATGAATGGCCATATGAACTGTTTATGACAGCAGCAGTGAAGTGTGAAGATTGAATGTCACATTTAAGTGACATGGACGTTATAAAATCAGTATTTGAACGGTTTCATTACAGGAATGTACATGTGTGGGAGTGCATGCACATCACAACCTGCTCTTCTATGGTGGGCCCTATGTTTTATCTTTGTCCCCTTCAGTTTGTTTTGGTAGTCCCTGCTGTGTGCTGAGGTATGCAGATGCTGCAAGACCCTGGCTGATAGACACTGATAAATAGATGGGCCATAATAGTACACACACAACAATGCTGGGGGTGGTAGATAGCTGTCCCACTTTCACATGATACGTCTGTTTGTTGACTTCAGCTCATGGAAATGTAATGTAGACATCCAGTATGCAAAGGTCATTCCAATGAACCACTCAGCAGATACATTAATACTGTAGATTCCTTTTTTGTGTTGCACCAGTGCTGGCAACATTGCATTAAGGTCTATTAAGATGACACTCTTGGCCTCTCCCACAGATTTCTCACTGTATAATATAATTTAATTTAATCATAAGATACAAAGTATAAAAAGAAGCTCTCTTGCTCTTCAATTTCACAGAGTTGATATTTTCTGTTTTTCTGATGTTTTACATTGCTGAAAAAAAACTTAAGACGTCGAACCTGACCTCACCTTTCTTGACATCTTATGTCTAGAATGTACCCAAAATTTGAATTTAAACTTATGTTTTGTCTTAGCTATCAATATTATTTTTCAAGTTTGGCCAAATTATCCATTACTTCATTTACCATTATGATATGGTCCATCCACTAATTTAATATAGAAAGTGACTGATGCTATTTGGTGTAATTGCTCATAAATGCTTGTTTTTTCTCCCTTTTTGTTAGTTTTATGTTTTTGGTTTTGTAATATGGCCAACAGCAAATAAAAACTGTTCTGTGATGTGCATTGGCTAGTAACCAGTCAATGCAAGAAGTGTGCATAATGGATCATGACTTACTTGTCCTTAACTACATGAAAACATTATCCTGTTGAACCTGATCTAAACCAAGCTTCAGAATACTTTTCAGTCATACAATCATATTCACATATGCAAGCTTGGAGCATGTTGTAGACAACAAAGCTAGTTTTTTGGCATGTGCTTTAGCCAGTCCTCTTTGTATAACTCTGGATTCATAATTAGTTTGGTCACTTTTCTCTTGTTCTCCCCACCCATAAGTCTGTCTCACTCTACCTTTCTTGTGTTCTTGCTCACAAACACACAGACACACTGTGACATCTTTTTGTTTTTCTGTCCTTACAGGTGGTGGTGTCAGAACAGGCTGATGCCAAAGCTCAGAGGTCTAACCCTAACTCTGACCAGGCCTCCACCCGAGCCTCAGATCCCAGGCCAGAGGACAAGACCCTTCGACAAAGATCCACCAGTTCCATCAGAAGACGGCAGGTAGATTAGCACACACTACTGCCAATTATGTCAAAGACAGCACGTGGGGCTAACATGCCCACACTTATCCATTACCACTTTGCTCAGATCAGATCAAAGCCATAGAAAGGGGATATAAAGGAAATGGTCTTTTGAGAATCATGTGATTTAACAGACCCTGCCTCTGCCAACCTTTGTCCTGAACTCCACAACACACACACAGATGCCCCTCCTACTGTGACCAGGCCGGCGTGTGCTGCTGGTTTCACGCATGCCTTGGGCTCAGGCACTGGCTAATTTACCGCTTCAGCAGTACATTATGAACAAGAAAGAAGCTTTTGATCTTCTCACTATTCCACTCATAAGTTTGGCAGGACATGCTTCTAGATGGCCTCACTCGCTGTAAAGCTGGCCTGATGATAAATTGTTTGATTTAATCCGCTGTCCTCATTATAGCTTCAATGGAAGTGCTTCTGTTGTGGCAGTTTATACATGTAAGGTAATTATTTTGTAAAAAATAAATAAATAGTATTGATATCATTTGACATGCTTCCCTTGTCTGGAGGCTCTGCTTTGATTGCCCTAGGACGCACACACACACACACACACACACACACACACACACACACACACACACACACACACACACACACACACACACAATCTGTCTGCTGTTATGGACATACTATTAATTATTAAGAAATGTGCCAATTTAGATCCTAGTGCTGATGCTTTAAATCAGAGTGGGACTGTAATGCATTTTTCACACGATACATTTTTGATACCTTATCATGCTGAATAAAATCATGAATCATAATTGAATTTATAAAAGTGTAAATCACGGTGTTTATGCATTGTCCTTTTCAAGAAGAAACTAAACTTGACTTAAATTAATCTATCAAAAGGTCTATGAAACTAATAACCTACAGTCAAGGTCGCTGTTTTTAGAATTCAACATTTTGAACCTTTTCAGCACCTTTACATACCTTCTGTGAGTATGAAATGGATGCTGATGACAAAAAATTGTATTTATAGGAGACTTCGCCCTCCTCCTTCTCACTACTTGGACTCAGCATGGCTCACTATTTCAAAGATTACACCAAAAGTCCATCAATAAGTGTGTCCCTGTCCCACCTTGTCAGGCATGAGCTTCACTTTATGTGATGCTGTAGTTATTTATGCCCCTGACCACGCACCATACATCTATTGCATAGATATAGATGGGTGACAAATTAAAGGAAAAACCGACATAAAGTGTCTTAGTAAGGTGCTGGGCCACCATGAGTGGCCAGAACAGCTTCAATGCACTTCGGCATTGATTCTACAAGTCTCATGAAGTCTACTGGAGGGGATGAACATCATTCTTCCAAAAGATATTGCCTCATTCTGTGTTTTGATAATGGTGTTGGAGAGCGCTGTCTAATAACTCGGTCCAAAATCTCCAAATGGATTGAATTCTGATGACTGCGAAGGCCACAGCATATGATTAACATCAATTTCATACTCATCCAGCCATTCAGTGACCCCTTGTGCCCAATGGATGGGGGCATTGTAATCCTGGCAGAGACCACTCCCATCAGGATAGAAATGTTTCATCATAGGATCAAGGTGATTACTTAATTAACTTTGTATTGGTTTGCAGTGACCCTTCCCTCTAAGGGGACAAGTGGACCCAAACCATGCCAGCAAAATGGTAACTGGACTGCACTTATATAGCACTTTTCTAGTCTTATCGACCATTCAAAGCGCTTTACGCTACATACAACATTCATCCATTCACACATTCTCTTAGACATATGCCCTTGATGGCACTGCCATCAGTGGCAAATTGGGTTTCGGTATACTGCCCCAAGGACACTTCGACATGTGGACTGGAGGAGCCCGGGATCGGACCACCGACCTGGTGGTTTAGTGGACGACCTGCTCTGCCTCCTGAGTAACAGCCACACAAGAGCACAACATAGCCACCAGTTCCCCTCACTGGAGAGGTCAAGCCTTCATCCTGTAATGTTCACTTGGTGTACGCCACTCATGCACTTGCCGACTTGTGGTGAACATAGTGAAGGATGACTCATCTGACCATATCACTTTTTTCCACATCTCTGTAGATCACTGCCTATGGTTTTTGCACCACTGAACACTCAATTGTGCATTTATCTTTGTAATGAGGGATTTATGCACTGCAGCCATACAATGATATCCCTCTCTATGTAACTGTCGACGGACTGTTCTTGCTGATCTGAGTCTAATCACGCCCTGCATTGACATTTTCAGTCACGGTAACTGAAAATGTGTGCTGTCAACCACATTTCCGACCCTATTTCCTGATGTCTTTCGCAGAAATGCAGATGTCACTTTAGTCACTTTTCATATTGAAATTCTTGCCAATTGAGCAGTCCTTGTGACTTAAGGTCCTGCCATCCATGCCCCAACAATGAACCCTCTTTCACAGTCACTTAGATCCTTTACTCTTGCCATCTTGATACAAAATCAGAATCAAGGTGGCCTGCTCAGTATTTTTTTTACCTGCCACAGAGCATGACTGGATGTTGACTGCTCAGTTGTACCATGCAGTGCACCTGTGTGGATGCATCTGCATTCATTGTGTTTCTCCACTCATTTATTCAGGTTTTTCCTTTAATTTGTCACCTGTCTGTACATTTGCAAATTCAATTTTCATGTTGATAATATAGCAGGAGCTTGGCCAACATTTATGAAAAATGATTAGAGCCCACAGGACTTGAAAATCTTAATGTATCCTACTCACATGGAACCATTAGACTAAAAAATGTATTTGTTGAATATTTGTTGAAATCAATATATTTTTCAAATTTTATTCAGTAATAGAATTTGTATGACACAATTTCAAATGAAAAATGGAGTAGGATTGACAGTGGAATAGCTTGAAATTGAATGAAAGTTTAAGGCATAATTTTAGATTTGATTTTCAGTTCAGTTTGATTAATAACCCTTTTTGCTTGTATTTCCTGAGTTGTGACTACAAAGCTGTTAAGTCTATACTGTAAGGCTGCTAGAAATGAACTAACATTCTTCACTCAACCAGCTCCCAGCCACGCAACACAAAAGAGTTGTAAAAAATATTGTAAACATCATATTAACTTCATAAATCAAGTTAAAATAATGCTGTTATTAAAAACGTGAACACTTTGAGGAGGTTTCACTCCAAATAGGATGATGCTCCACAGAAGCCATAAACCTGATGTGCTTCATTACCCTCCATTTAAACAATAATACCAAACTGCAAGGTTAAAAGCTGATGTAATGAACCTTCTGTGCAGTCCACTGCTACCATCTAGGACACAATTTCCAGCTCTTTCAGTAAGTGCCTAAAGTGAAATGTGATTATTGGTTGAGGCGACAAGCAGTTCACAGTGGCACATGCCTTGTGCCACTGTGCCATTATTTTAGTTTATTTCAGTGGTCCACTATGAGCATAGGTTTGATCCAATACAGTTTTCAAAAAGTTCGCTTGGTGCCGTTTTCAAGTTTTTTGATGAGAGCTCGCTTCCTTGTAGGAACTACTCCACACCATGTTGTTTACCTACAACATTCAGTTCTCAGGTTACTGGCTCTTAAATTAGTCAATTGGTTAGCAGTGTCTCTTGGTCTTTTGAATTTTTGTGCTACTTTTTAATAGATTTTTTTGTATAGATTGCTTTGTGTTCTTATGTCCACCCATGTGTTTGCATGTCTATCTATGTCTGTCTATCTACAGTATGTATGTGTCTTGTCCTGTGCTTGTGTGCATGTGTACAACATTCCTATTCATCCAGGAACCTGAACAAGTTCAGCTTTGAGAGCTCCAGACACACACATGACACACTGCTGCAATCATAAAGAAGCCCATTGATGACAGTGACCCCTCTCTCTGGGAGAAGGCGAGAGAGAGGGTGGAGGAGAGGTGAAAGGAGGAGGGAGGCAGTCGATGAAATGTTTCTTCTTTGCTCCACAGCCAGAGACACTGACCCTTCAGTAAATTAGAGTTTTACTTTTGCTTGCATACAGACTCTGTTTAGATACTAGGCTCTCTCCTCCTTTCCCTCTTACTATACTGTATGCCCTTCGCCCCTCCATCTGCATTGCACTCTCATGTTTACAGAGCCATTACAGGGTGTGATGCGCAGGTCAGGTCATGGCCGCCAACCAGCTGCCGAGCTGAGGTAGACAGCAAACAGTGTTCTCTGTTTTTTATTTTCAGGCCTGTCTTGTGGATTATTAACAACAATGTCACAACATACAGCTTCCCACACAAACAGAAGGCGTGCGTGTGTCTTCTGAACCTGTGGAAGACAGGCGTGCAACTGGACCAGAAAGAACATCTGCAGCAAATCTCAGTCATTTGTCACTGTCACCATGTCATCTTCCTCTGTATCCCTTCAGACAAAACACACTGCAGTTTCTCTTCTCTGGTTCTCACATACAAAAGGACCATGATGATAGAATATTCAGCTCATTATTGAATAAATTCTCCCAAAGTGTATTTCTACCTGAAAACCTATTTAGAATTAATCCTCAATAAATCACACTTTAGAGTTGGTCATCTTTAATCCTAGGTGTTTTAGTTGATTTGGATTCCCCTTTTGGCCCCTGTGTCTCCCCCATGTACATACAAGCTAAGCCAGTTGGCCTGCGACTCATCAGGAATATGCAGATCAATCTGCTAATTAGTTACATAGAGTCATTACGGCTGAGTTGGAACACATGGTTGGCACCCATGCAGATGTAATAGCAGAACCGGGCACACCAGGTCACTGGAGTCAACTATAGCCCCAGGGCATATTCCCAAACACACTTACATACATCCAAATTTTTTTCACAAGAAAATGATTTTACAAATATCCATTTTGTAGTGATAAAATGAGACATAAATGTGTACCTAAAGTTATAAATGATATTTTCTTTATGTATAATATTTTCAATATTTTTGAAACATAAAATATTTCTGAAATTGCTATTAAATGTACATTATTTACATTTTGTGACTGCCTCTCTCGATATGTTTTCACTGTTACTGGTGAGGTTCACCTTTGCTGTGCAGGATTCAGCCATTCCTTGCACGCATACCACATCACCGTTTCATGACAGCATTTGACAATGAGTTCAGTATTATCGTGTCAAAAATAATTTTTTACTGTCTTCTTCAGTCTTAAACAACTTGATGTGATGAGTCCTCACAGTCCATAGTTTGTTTGGCTGCACTATAAACACATATATGCGTGGCTCTTCCTCCTTCTGAAATTACATTTCTGAAATACTAGGTCTTCATGACATGTTTGCTGCCACCAGTGTCAGATACCTGTATCATTTTGAATGGAGCACTGGGACCTGTATTATTAAAACACACTTGCCATTACCTCTAGCAACCACAAGTGTTGCCAAATCGACCAGTGCTGAAATCTTTAGTTTTATAACTTTAATAACAAAAGCAACACTAAAACAACAAAAGCTTGTAACAGCTATGAGAACACTTTTGAGGGTGGGGGGGGGGCTTACCATCCTGTCATAAACCTCCTCACTCCATCACCAACACCACCAACTCCTCCTCTTGTACTCCTCATCCGCTCCTGCCCAAGTACTGTGGTGCATTCAGTCACATTGCATATTTTAGCCTGCCATCTGGTCAGCCCTGCCTTGCACTGCAGGGGGCCTCCTACCCCATCATATTCATATTCCACTAGCATATTGTTCCCACTGCTTTTTCTACAGCGAGGTCCCAGCACTTCTCCACTTCTTTATTTATTTCAACAGAAGAGGTTGGCTAGCAAAGTACACCCCCTCCTAATCGGCAGCTCTTCCAGTTGTCCTATCAAGTGTAACCTGGAGGCCCCTAGTAGAGCAATTAGAGCGGCCTCCCTGCCCACCTCTTGTAATGAAGCCCAGCACATTCTGGAATCTATAGCCCCTTTAGTCTCCCCTAATGGGACATCATTATTGTCAAAGAAACAATGTAAATGGAAATGAACATACTCATTAGCCAGTCGCAGGGAGAAACCTTTGCTGCTCTCAGTTTGCAACTCCCGCTTCCAAACACACACATATACACACACACAAAATCGAACCTCCTCCCTTCAGCTTCTGCGGACTGCTGCTCCAGCTTGCTTTATTCCTTTGGTAGCATGTTTGTTTGAATGTGCATATGTGTGTACTGAAGAAGACAATGTGCATGTTTTCCTCAAGGTGAGGGGAAAATGGAATGAACATGGATAATTCCATTATTTGCATTCATTCAGTGTTGTTACAGATGTTAATGTTGCATGGGTTTGTGCCTGTCTATGTAAGTGAAGTGCGATCAAGTTCTCACCCAAGTACCTCTGTGCTTACCTGTCCAGGGGGCACCTGTGCAGCGGTCCAGGTCTCTTTCCCCAGCCAACAGTGTGGAGTTGGGTAGTGGGAGGAGAAGAGGAGCGGAACAGAGGATTGAAGACCTTGAGGAGCTGCTGCAGTTGAAGGTAACCAATGGCTAAAACAGATGAATTCACATAATATCCTCTCCTTTTCTCTTGTCTAGATTAAACTATTTATCCTCCACTCTTCTTTAATGTTTATATCTTTTATTTCCTGCAGCCCACGTCACCTTCCTTACCTTTTCTGTCTCAAGGTTTTGTCTCAGTTTTTCCACACATGCCAGTAGCTGTTGACTGCCAGTGATTTTGAAATACTTAAAGGTATTGTTTGCTTAATGGCTAAGTGGTGGCCAGCTGCTAGCTTGGAGCGCCGGCCTAATGGAGCTGCTTGTTGCTGTGGCCACTATCTCACATATGATTGCTGCTATCAGCTTCTGGGTTGTAGGAAGGTCTGCAGCACCGTAACAGTCACGGTATCCAAAGGGTTCAATTGAACTACTGGTGCTACTGCCTCCTCCATGACCTTGCTTTACAGTGTCTTTCACGCACACACATACACACACACACACACACACAAATACACGTACGTATGTGTGCACACACAAACAGAGTGTGCGTAGGCAGTGAAGCAGCAGGAGAGGAGCTGCTCTGGTGAAAATGGATGCAGCAGGGTTTTTTCCCTTAAACGAATCAGCTTTATTGGTCTTTTAACCTTCACATGCTCTATGACGTCTTTCACCCACTATTCTTAAGTCCCATGTCTTTTTTTCTGTTTCTCAAATTCACTGCATGCAACATACACTTAATTTTCACCTCTCCCCGATGATTCTTTTAAGGTCTCAAGGACTGTGTTGCATTCAGGTCTCAAAATTTTACTCTCTCTTTTATGTCAGCCGAGTATTTTTTTCACTGCCATCGTCTTTTTTTTATTTGGACTTTCTGCAAAAGCTCCTTGCCTTTCTTTATCTTTTCCATCTTTTAGGCTGACCAGTGAGGGAGTGATTATGCAGAGGTCATCTTCCTTTGAACACAATCCCAAGAACACATTAGGCATCATTTTCTTGTCAGATCTGAAGTGTCTGAATTACATCACCAGCAGACACCTAGTCAGACAGTAATGTTCAACATAGATTCAGACGACACGCATGACTGTCTTAGTTAATGGTGCCATTTACGTGTCTGCCAGTAGAGGGGCATTTAGCAAAGGTATGCACAGAAAAACCTTGATTGCCAACTCACATCTGTGACCACATTAATGAGGGCATTAGTTCAGAGTATGACTTAGCAAGTGTCCTTTGCTTGGATCTGGCACTGAGCAACATGGCCTCCATCAGCTGCAGTTGAGACCTCACCTCCAGCCTCTTACAGTACTTCAATCCATCTAGTCCAATGTTCTCCAGTTGATCCAATCCAATTCTTTCTAATATAATGCCTTTCAAATTGGGTACACCAGCCTGTACCATTGACATGTTGACCTTAGCAGCTAACAGCAGCAGAGAAACAAACAATTCCCATAATGATGGCACCCCCCCTCCTCACACTTTCAAGTAAACAGTAGCTGTTGCTGTGTAATTATTTTTCAGCTTGAGAACGTCCACAGATGTGTATTCTGGTTGAGTAAGGGAGTGTATTGATCTGTGGGCAAGGGTCTGTGGCCTGATGACCAGAGTTGAGCTGCCCAGGGGAAGCTCTATAAGGAGCCTGGGAAGCCATGATGTGGCTAATGCCCTGCCACTTGGTCCATCCAACCCCTCCATCAGTCAGCCTCTACTCTTCTGTATCCTCCCCCAGCTCCTAGTTCCACCAGTTAACACTGCCCTGATCTGGCCCCTTTCATTAGAGCCTTGTTTTTGAGAGGTTGGGGGCTGCTTGAAGGGGCTGGGGATGTCTTGCAGATGTCCTCTGTGAATAATCCGCACGAGGGAAAATCCATACTTGTCACATTGGCAGTGTGAATGTGTATGGCATGTGCGCACAGCCGTTTTGTGTCCGGTGCATGTTTGTGTGCTGTCTCTGTTCTCTTTGTCCTTGTTAATAATAACAGGGCTGAGGGCTCGCATTTCCCTCTCTGCAGGGCAGCCGTGTCATATCAGCAGTAAACAAGCTCCTTCCCTTCAGAAAGCACTCCACAACTCTCCCTAGCCCTGACCACTCAAGCAGAAACCTGTCCTGTGTTCTTCCTTTCACTTTCTCTTTTGCTTCGCTCTTTCTTTCTTCTCTTTCTAATTTCTCTGTTCTCTCTCTTTTGACTTCCCTCTATTTTCATCAGCTGCCTCTCTCTCTCTTCCATTGCTCTCTTTCCACCTCTGTTTGTCCTGCCTGTTGAAAGTGTTTTCTCCATCGCCCTCACTGTTAAGGTCAGTGTGATGGGGAGGAGGGGTGCCCCTGACAAGAAAAATCTATATGTTGCCTTCTCTTACTCCTTCTTTAAAGCAGGAGCCCAATCTTGCTGTGTTTTAATAGCTGTCAACAACAGTGTCAGCAACAAACCCACTGCTACAACCCCCACCAACACAACATGCGCTGGTCATCAGTTGGTAACTCTAGTGAGTGAGTTTCTTTGCTGGTTAAAGAGTGGTTATGTGATGTGTGTGCGTGTGTGTATGCCTGCTTGGTGTTCTGTGGCCCCATTGACTCGTCATGTTAATGCCGTCCCTTAATGATGTCTCAGTTGCCCAGTGAGAGTGGAATCATTTGTCAGGGAGAGTGGAGAAGAGAGAGAAGAATCTGAACGTGCTGGTTCCTGTCAGGAAAATGTGTTCCAGCTGTAGACCGGTTTAAAAATGTAGATGGCAGGGGGCATTTATCAGTTTCACTGCCACACTGCTGCCCCAGTGTACATGAAGTTGACTCCTTCTTCAATTAAGTTATGTTTCATTTGACATGTACATCTTTTGAAAAAACAAATCTTGTCACTGTGCCATACAGATGGAGGAGAATGAAGAGCTGAGGAGGGCTCATGACAAACGTCGAGAACGCCTGAGTCTGATTCAGACCAGCTACAAGACAGTCAGAGATCAACTGAAAGAGATGGAAAAATCAAATGGCTTGTAAGTACAGTTTAATGTTTAGCAACAAACTCTTGTCACACAACACATTGGGAAAATATGACACTACATACAATGAACAGGGCCTATTGGTTTGCACACTGAAGATCCTTGAAACCCACATGACCTTCTGCATACATAAAGCAACTTGGATAACTTCCAGTTCCTCCCAGCAGCAGCGAGTAAGAGACATTCAAAGCACATAACTCACCTTGCCTCATGTTAAAAGCCCTGGTGAAATGCTACAACCCTATGAAACCACTCACAAATAGTCTTAGGGCCTCATTGCTCCCCACATTTTGCCTGACAAGACCTGAGTGCTGGATTTGGGAAAAAGGGTGAAATTCCTCCCTTTGCCTTTGAAAAGCTCAGAGGTTTTAAGCCTAGTCAATTTGGGCCGTTTTGTGCCTAGTGTGTGCGCGCTTCTGCGTCTCTTCTCCCTTAGCGTTCATTAGGATGTGAGAACCAGAGGCTGGAGGTGCCTGGTCCTGGGGCGCAAGGTGTTAGAGAAGGCCTGTGGAGGGAGGAGGGAAGAGAGAGGAAGGGGAGGGCCATTTCCTGCTTCAAAGTGCTATCTTCACCAGAAACCACAGGATTTTTACACAATTCTGAGAATGTGCTGGAAAATGTCACTAGTATAAGGGTCTTGTTCTTTCCATTGTCTCCCCCAGTCTTCCCCCTTTTTATGTCTCTGTTTCTTCTCTTTAACAGCATCTTTGAGGCCATTTTAAAATGTAGCTAAAGGTGCATATGTTTGGTGGCCACGCGGGAGAAAAGTGTTGACCCCGTCAGCTGTTTTCTCTCAGGGTTAATTAATGAAAACAGCAGTGCAATGTGAGCCCGTGTGAAAGTGGAGTGAGTGTGAGAGTGTGTTCAGCGCTAGGCTCGACTCGGCTCATGTCAGCTCAGGGCGGCTCAACAGCATGTGTATGAGACAGTGGGAACAAAGACAGAGAGCTGTAAAGAGAGAAAACTCTCAGAGTCAACACCAGTTGTGCCTCTGTTATACATTTTAGCAGGTTATCAAAGAAATGTTAGTGTGCTTTTGTCAGAGACTACATAAAAACATTGATTTTTGTGAGAAGAAAACATGTATGTTTCTATAATAAGACCAACCGGGCTCTACTTATGAGTAAAGAGCTAAGAAGACCTAGAGCTCGAGTTTGTTGTCTCAGTGTCAGTGTATCTGTATTTCATGACTGATTTGACATGAAATTGATGCAATAGGCAGCTTTGCCCTTTTCAGTCCGAGCCCTCCATGGCACCAGCCAGTCACTCAATGTTATGATCCTGGCATTCATTTGGCATTAAGCCCCATCCTTAAATAGCTGTTAAACCCACTGGGGTAATGCCAGCCTGTATGAGAGACAATAGAAAATGACTTAAATACTCCCATTAGTGCTGAGAAATCAGGGCCCTAACAAGTCAGTGGGGATAGGTGTTGAGTCTCATTGCATTTCGAGCTTGTTAGGGATTTCCCTGTAGCTTCCATGCTGTGTTCTTGCCTTTTTGGAATGATGCAGGGGGTCGGTTTTGTATCCCCTTTGTGTGCAGGACAAAATGACAGTATGCATCTCTCTCCTTACCTGCTACAAACATATGCCTGTACTTTGTGTATGTGTGTGTATATGTGCGTGTATATATGTACACACACACACACACACACACACACACACACACACACACACACACACACACACACACACACACACACACATATATATATATTCTCTGATAAAATTTATCAGAGAATTTGTTTCTGTATGACCAGCTGCTGAATGACATCACTTGTGTTTGTGATAACAAGTTCCGCCCAAGAGAGAACTATCAGCCAATCACAAAGTAGACAAAGGTTGCATTAGCTCATTAGCATGCAGGCAGTTCGCTGTTGGCCAGTCCCAGTGAAACTAACCTGCCATTCACCATTACCACCATATTTTCCCAAAATGGCATGAAGGAGAGGAGGAAAAAAGACAACTTCTTATTTATATTAGAGAAGGGAAAAAGTTTTTTAATCAGACTGGGGATGATGGGGGTGAGCAAATAAAATTAAAGGTTATTAAAGCATCCGTACTCTGATCAAAGTTGCGCCCATAAACAGATTCCCCCTGAATCAGAGCAATTAGCCGCAGCAGCATGGAAAAGTTCTTTCTATTTCCTCCTGCTTAATAATGGAAACTCGGATACCACAGGGAAGGAAGCACTGAGGCCTGAAGAAGATAGCTCTCTCATGGCTCCATACTCAACAGCTTTTAGGCCCACTGTAAACAAATTAAAATGTATAAAGCTTTACCATGACTTAATAAAGCTTCATACACCTTTCATAAGAAATCCAGTTGATACACTTCATACCTAAAAATCACACAGAGAGAATTAAAACAGCTGTGGGTAAATTATCATCTACTGCTCCAGGCAGTGTAAGATACGGTTGTTCAGAATGAATTCAATGTGTGCTTGCAGTAGAATAAGTAAAAGTGTATCAATCTCTGTGACTATACAGTGAGATTATCTGTTAAGTAGCTTTGCACTCTGGGAAACTAACCCAAACCCACCAATTGCACACATATACACTCCCACATACATACACTAAGAAGAAGTTCAAGTACTCCAAATTGCTCACAAGGGCATTAGCAGTATTAAATGAAAACATTTGCCATTCGTCAGTAGCGTTCAAATCCCAGGCACCAGGGTTTAACTAGTATTAGCGTAGCGTGGCGGCATCTACATAGCCAATAACGACCACGGGAAAAGGGGCCCTCCACAATAGCAGTGACCCTCACAATCTATTTCCACACCTCTGCCTCATTGATTGACTGAAAATAAGAAATGTGAGTAGTGCGTGCGTGCGTGCTTGCGTGTGTGCATGTGTGTTTGTGCATGACAAAAATGGTATTCTCTTCTCATCTGCTACTTTTGCAATTTGTGGATTTCTCACTAAAAGCCGTTTTAGTTTGCAAATGAAAGGCTAATTGGAATTGAATGTGTTGGGCTAAGACTGATTGATGAGTTGAGTAGTGTGCAGGGATGCAGTTGGGGGCAGTAGGGATGGTGTGTGTGTGTGTGTGTGTGTGTGTGTGTGTGTGTGTGTGTGTGTGTGTGTGTGTGTGTGTGCGTGTGTGTGTGTGTGAGAGAGTGTGTGAGTGTGTGAGAGTGAGTGTGAGAGTTGAAGGGGAAGTTCAATGGAGGGGGCAGCTACTGAGCACAAAGTGTCATTAAGTATTCATAAGTGTAGACATTTGAATGACCTCGTTTGCGAGTGTGTTTTTGCCATTATTTACATTTGCATGGCACACAGGGAATGCTCCACTGCCCTGCCACACAGGCAGTGCCCTGGGCTTTAACAAACATGCATACGTGTGTACATGATTTGCCACTGAAATGTCAAAGTCAAGGCTCCTCATTTGAATACTGCTAAAGATGGCTGAATAACAAAAACAGAGTGAGACTAAGGGCCCTCTATTCCCCGAGTGAACTGGCCACAAGGTCCAAGGTAGTGTACAGTACCAACCATTTTCCGTTGTTAGTATGTTCACTTTCTGTGTATATGTGTCTGTTCGCCATAAGTGAGGCCATCTGTTCAATTTATATGTTGGACTTTGGTTGCCTCTATATTTGCCCATTTGTCGTCTTATGTATTGAGTATGTGTATGTGTCCAGGCCAGGTGGAAGGATGCAGCGTGCAGAGCCGTGGCAGCTAAGACAAGAGAACAGTGATGCAGTGTGGAATGAGCTGGCCTACTTGAAAAACCTCACCAGGAAACTCTCCATTGAAAAGTAAGTCACCTAATGTCAAAATTGCCAGGCCCACAGACAGCTAATACCTGTATTGGACATTTGAGTGTGCATACACACATTTTTTTAAAACTGTCTTACTTTCTCTCTCTCTCACACGTGTACATGTATACTCACACACTCTCACTGTCCCTTCCTGTTTGTGGGTGTTAAAATTTGAGTGTGCCCTTCCCAACTTCACAGCATCCACCTAGCCCTCCACATCATTACCAGACAGCAGGGGCCAAAGCAAGATCATTAGACTCTGTGCTCATTTGTAAAATTGGCTGTCCAAAAATTCACACATAAAAGTGCAGGAAGTAAAATCACATTATCAGAATCCCTGGCTGTGTCTTTGTGAAATAATTGCATTTTTAACGGAACATTTATGCCAAAATGTAGTCTTGTTGATAGTGTTATTAAGCAAGTGGCAATAAAATACTTAACATACTTATAGAGTGTAAGCTGTGACAGTGTTACTAGCGCAGATGTTGACCCAGAGTTTAGTGACTGTTTTAAATTACAGTATGACTTTTCTGCAAGAGGTTGTTTTCATTTTTTCTTTCTTTGTTACTTATTTTTTGCACTCTCTTTCTGTCCTCCTGTCTACATCCCTTAGTCTGTCTCTCAGTGTAGTATAGCCATTGTTTTGTTTGATCTGGAGAAGCCCCTGTAAACGTACCCCTAACACTGACCCGCTACACAAAGCTTGGCCTAAAGCTAGAGTCTTCCACTCCCATATCTCCCCTAGCCTTCACCTCTCCTTACCTCTTCCCTCATCTATCCTATGCCTCTGTGCCGTCCTCTTCCCCTCTTCCTGCTTGTCTTCCCAGTTGCCTCCCTCCAGGCCCTCTGTGATGCTGCAGTAGGCTAAGGCCAGAATTCTAGAACTTGCCCCCCACCCCCTCTACTGCTTTCCCCTCTGCTCAACCCCCTGCCCTGTCCTCCTAATCCCAGCTGAGCTCATTATGATATAGCCCGGCTGCCTCTCTCCAAGCCTGAGCTGTCCGAGCTAATTACAGGCTAGCAGCCCCAGTGCCGCCGATGCTGCCTGTTAAGGGATGTCCATCCGCCTGCCTGCCTGCCCGGCCACGACTAGAGCTGAGCAGAACAGAGCACTGGATGGTCTGAGGGTGGGGCCTGGGAGGTGGGGGGCTTGCAGACAACAGTGAACATGCAGAGTCCCTGGAACTGACCTGCAAAGGAAACCACGAGGGATGGAGAGTGGCTGGCCTCTTTCCTAACTGTGTAACTGGCCTGTCCTCCGGGGTTAGTGTTGATCCCCTTCATGTGCCCCTGACCAGCTCCACCTCATCTTTTCCATTCGCGCCCACAGGACCCCTCCTTACCCGGGTGGCTGGTGCAAAGTAAACTTGGCTGGGATCTTTAAACTTGTGCTTTAGAAAAACTCTCTGTTCCAGGGCACACATCTGCACACACGCACAGCTCAATGTGTTAAACTAAGCGAAAGCATACTGCCTATCTCTATTCCAGTCCTTACTTTCTTCCATACCTGTTGTGAGAATTAGCAGGAGTGAACAGACAGGGTTGCTGGGTTTATGGATGAAGCCAGCTTAACCAAACTGCTTTACTTCCCTGCAATGCAAATTTCTGTTGAGAGGCAACAGAGAGGGCAATATTGGGTACATGATAGTGCAACAACAACAAGAGTTCCTGTAAGCATAACTGCCAGGAAACTCTTGGGGCAAGCACTTACAGCTTGTTGTTCCGTTGACCGTATTATAATGATTGTGCTTGTGAAGGTTATGCTAGATAAGTGTTAGCAATGATACACTAATGGCTAATTAACTCCTGGCAGCTGAAGAATTTAAGGCCAAATAAAGGCCCCTTATAAAGCTTTAAATGCCTAGTGGCGGGCTTTAGAGGAGAGACTCTGTTTAAACTCCATTTTTCTCTCATTTTCTATTCCTCATTGTCATGAGATTATGCACAGATGCTCCCTATCACCTCCTCGAAAAACAGCACTTGTAAAACAGTGTCTTGAGGCCTAAATGACCATTTCCCAGAATGAATATTGCTGGGATAACTCCTGCACAGTGGGTCCCCACAGTGTTAAGAGAAGGTTATCAAGCCCAGGCCCCCCTGTAATCTTTGCACTTGAATAAGATGCTGAAGAAGAAGTTGAAAAAGATCTGCTTCTCTGCAATTTTAGCTGATTTATTGACTCCCCGTGGCTCAATTTAATAACCTAAGGATGCATTAAGCAATAAATTGTTTATTCTTTGACAACTTTTACTTAAAAATTATAGCATTGTGCGGAGGACAAACAATTTTTATGTGCTTAAGTGCTTGGTGGTTCTGTTCTATGAGGTTGTCTGACTTACCACTTCACTACTGATAATATTAACTTTTATTTCATATTAACAGCCCTTGATGTTGACCCAGTCAAATTTAGCAGGTCAGAACTTTCACAAACCAGCTTATTTGAAAGATGGCATCCTAAGACAGTTTATCATACAGTGAAGCCACATTAGGCCACACTGGTCAGTTCTGTGCTATCAGCTTCATTGTTTGCCAGATTAATGTTAATACTAGTTTTGGTTTTATTAGTAAAATGGAAATGTCAACAGGTATTTATCCATGGCAAACTCAGAAATTCTCATGGATTAAAACTGAAAAAGACACTTCGAAATTTTACATCAGTTTTCATGTGTTTATGGTAGCAAATTTATTATTTTGAGTTTTCACAAAGGTACGGGACTGCTGTATTTCTACTTTAAATATTCATTCACCGATCATTTTAATTCCAAAAACCACCTCTCCTTTATGTAATAAGTCACTGACAGAGTCCAACATAAGGACCTATCTACATTCTCAACATTTAACCAGTTAGAACATCTCTCAGATGCATACCATAGTGTTTTTAAGGCAAAAGGGACAGACACATAAAACTAGTTGACACCAAGAATGATTTTTGATTGAGATTTCCCGGCAAGCAACTATGGGCAGGCTGGGCCAGAAAATTCGCAGTGGGATCATTTTATCTGCCTCATTATGCATCTGTCTGCGGCACTCCATGTCCATGCTTGTTAATTGTTGTTAAAGGTCTGTTGGTAAAAAGAGGCAGGAATTATTTAGGCCCCATAAACAGAATAAACACATGCAGTGCATCCTCAGACTTAAGATGCTATACTCAGATGACATCAAAGAATAAATTATCTAGCGATTACTGGGGAAAAAGCCTTTGAGATCATTTGCTCTGCAGCAGCAGTGAAACCTCCTCTGTACAGAGTGACCATTATGGACGTGAACCTCCCCAGTAAGCGACGTTGACTCTAATTAAGTTTAATAAAGTTTACCCTGATGTTCCTCATATTCCTCTATTTCTTTTCGTTTCATGTTGATTAGCTAAAAGGTATTAGAAGTAATGAGAGTCTTTCGCCCCCCGGACCAGGGCTTAGTTGGAGGAGGGACACATTTGCTCTCTCACACACACGCGCGTGCACACACACACACACACACACACACACACACACACACACACACACACACACACACACACACACACTTACACAAACAGAATGTTTTATGCACGTTTTAAATCAGACAAGTAAGGCTTTTCCTTCATTAATTATTTGGTAAATTAATTATTGTGTAAAAAACATTTGCTTTACACTTAGTATTTATGATGCAAGCTTCAGTGCGCCATCAAACCTCATTTGGTCAATATAAAATTAGAGCACAAAGAATGTTATTAGTTATTTCCAAGAACCAAACCTTACAAATACAATTCAAACATACAGTAGTGCCATATTGAAATAGTCATTGACTGCGGAAGTGGTATTTACTTGTGCAAATGTCCATCCCTTCCTCATGTTTAATAAATACAACATTATGATATTGTTTTATTTTATATTAGGATACCTAGCAGCATCAACAAGCCTATTAAACAGGGAATATTGTGGACATCTTAGGTTGTTTCCACCAGTGGTTATTACATGAATGCCCATTTACCTCTCATATCAGTGGCCTGTGGCTGGAGAACCTAACTCTTAAAGACTCGCTGTTGCTCCTGCTGCTGCATCGCCAACAGCTAAAATACAGCACTGAGCCATGTAAACTCCACCAGTCACCATTTCTGCTGACAGCAGTGGCTTATTCACCCAAACTCCCTCCATGAACGAACAGCCCTCTAGTCTGAGTTTAACCATAAGGGAATCCCACCTACACCCCCCAAAAAAAAGATTCTTTCCCCAGTGATAAAAATGCCAGAGGTGTTTTCGCTTTCTCACCCTATTCCCTACCCTTCTTGAGTATTTTTATGTGCTGAGCAAGAAACCAAAAGGAGGCTGGCAAACACAATGGCTGTAGATGATGTTGTGTTGTACACCCTTGTGGATGGAGGCCGGCAGTTTGTGCTCTAAGCTGTGTTGGGTGCAGCACAGGTAGAGATGAGATCAAATGACATGGAGTGGATAGCTCAGGGCTGAAGTTCTAGCACTGCAAATGTTTTTAAAAATGGGGCGTGAGACAAAGACTTACATTGCACACCACATCATTACCAAACATTACATTTATCTGTTGCCTTTACTTTAGTTTCTTCCAAGACACTTCTCTTTCTTTTATGCCTGCAGACTGTTATTGTACCTTAGGTGAAGCGGCAAGTTGAGAGGGAATTGAAAATTCTCCGGCTATCTTAATTTTATTTGTCATCCAGATTAAAAAAAAGAAAGACTTGAAATACTCTATAGGAGGTAGAGCAATAGAGAACCTTTTCTGCACTCTGATAGCTAGGATATGACAGGAAAACATGGTTTCATTTCACATAAATTGCAGGTTACTGGAGGTAGTCACATGCAGGGAAAAGGTCTGGAATTGGTTTAAGGTGGAGGCAGCTATAACGTGATGTAGATCTAAAAGGTAACCAACCTTGAGGTTGGGATTTAGGTCGGTACTAGCAGTCTTACAGTGTTGCCTGAACATCCTTTCAAATTCCCAAAGCTGCTTTTTCCCCATCATCAGGACCCTAATGGGCTGAAAATAGTAAGCATCTATTTATCAAATGATGTACTCACACAAGGAAGCAATGTGCAAGAAGTGAGACTATATTGGAAGAGATGAGCATACACCATCAAAGGCAACATTTTTTTACAGTCAATAACGAAATCATAGTTTCAAATGTCCTAGCTTCAATGTGTCGCCTAAGGAAAAAGAAGAGGCAGTACAGATTGTAGAAAGATGTGTTTGTATTTAACGATTAATTTAAATGAGAATTTTAAGTCATTGACCAAATTTAACCAAAAACATTTACCGAGTAATTACAAAAGCCATGTGTTATTTTGACACAAAACAAAACTCCTGGCACTGTAACATCATGACTCACATACTATAACTTTACAAAACTAAAGCAAATGTACCGTACATTTGTTAAATGCATTAATTGTTTTAGTTTTGCATTTATTTTTACTTTCACCATATTACCTTGATTTTGAGGATAAGTTACTAAATTTGTATTACCGCACTTTTAACATCCCTACATGTAGATCTGTTAATTCTCTATCTATGGCAGATAGAAGCGCGCACCGCAACAACTGAGTGTTACTGAATAAGGATCCAATAATCTTCCATCTCTAGAATGTTATGATGTGAAACTGGAGGCCCCTGGACAATGAAACCAATCTACAATCCAATCCCTTCTTCATCCAAGAAAGTACGCTTATCCTTGAACAAAGTTGAAGGTTTTGCATATGAATTTTGGTTGAGCATCAGTACTATCAGCATAAAAGAGAAACATGAGATGGAACAGTCTCCCAACATGTACTGTATATTTCAGCTCATTTGTCCCATTAACAGCCTTGACACATAAGGCAGTGCCGGTGCCTCATCGACTTGAGTTCATTTATGGAAGAAAATCTATAGTAGAGCGACATATATCCATCTGCTTCCTCAACCCCCCTCAGGGAGAGTCATTTGTGTACTTATTTAAGCTGTGGTCAGCCATTAGATCAGGCCTCTACTGGACTGTGTGGGCTAAAAAGCTAATTACTTCCCCTCCCTGTGTTATGGTGATAACTTTTTCCCAAGTCATTTTCTTGGCATATGTATGGAAAAATCTCTTGGTTCATCTAGCAAAATTAGATTGGTTGAAACAGGTGTCTAGTTTAAGTTAATTGCCATTATGTTCATCATGATTCATCAAAGCCACAAATGCCCTTTTACTCCTCGTATGCTTCAGAGTGTATCACGCATGCTGTACTCACCACATGCCTTAAGAAGTCAGTCAGAATGAAGACCTACTGTTGTAATGAGGTTAACTGAGGGAAGAATGCCACTACAGTAGCAGCAGCTTGTTTCCAGTGTTTCTCTCTGACTCTGTGGAGCAGAGGGGAGGGAAATTAGGTGTGTGTTTCAGGTGTGGTTGTCTCAGTGGGATGTGCGTATCCCCAGTAGACTTTAGTTGGGGTCCTAATAATAACTTGAAAGTGCAAAGTCTCGAGCATGGCTCCACATAATTAGCCTTTAGCAGAAATCAAGCTAATTGCACAGAGGTAATTGGGCACTCTCTACAGTCTGTTTGTCTGTTATGATACACACACTCACACACAGACGCACACTGTACTTTCCCACCTTGGCGTTTCATGTTGCTTGTCACTTTGATTTCCAGATGAATTAAAAACCATTTTAATTAGTTGATTTCTTCACCATGTCGTCTTTTTCTGTTGAAAAGGGAAGCCAGTGCACAAGAATCAAGTTAAAATGTGTATTTAAATTTTAAAAAAAAGTTTCTACAATAATGGATTCCACAGTGGAATCCGGAGTGATATTTGTGGAGATTTAAAAAGATACTCATTAAACAATGCTTGTGTTAGGACTTATTTCACATTTCTTTTTGTTATTCCATTCATATTTGAAATGGAATAGATTTGACGTAAGAGCTGTGTGAAGGAAAGTTCATAATGTGTCTGACTGCAGAGCCGGCTTGGAAGAGCAGCTGGACATGCTGCGTGTCCAGGCTGCTATGGACCGGGCCACGGTGAAGGAGCTCCACCTGTGTCTTGCTAGTGAACACCAAGGTGAGCACTTTTTTCTTTACATTGGGGAAGTTTTTTTGATACATAAAAATAACCAAATGAACATGATTCTTTAAAATCATTTATTCTTGATGTCTTTCCGTTGCGTTTTGCTTTTTTCCTTTCTGTTGGTCTGGAAATATTTTGCCTAAATTGAATTTTTACACAATTATTATCATGTTAATTTGACTGTTTTGCTCTATTCAATGCTACCCAAGGATGTTGCCAAAGGCTTGAATGGAAATTGACCAGAAATATCACTTGTAATGGTTAAAAACTATACATACTTAACATGACGGCACCTTTAAGCTATCCTTTTACCTCTTGGCCATGTGTATTAGTGAGCAGAATTAATAAGACAACTCCCAGTGGAATTAATAGGACACCTCAATTAAGACTTGATCAACTCCTTGCAAATTGATTGGGAGATCAAGTAGTGTTCATCTTGTCTGCATATATCATTCCCAATGTTAAAAAGAACGTTGCTTTTAATCCAATCTGCATCCCTTTGTCAGACACTGACCACTGACGCCGGTGGCCTTAATTAAGTCGTTCAATAACAAATCTGTCCTAGATCACTTTAATTTTCTTCACAACCAGTGATGGTCTCTGTTGGAAACGTAAGTGTGTGATTTAAAGGATGGCACTAATTAAAATAGTGGATCCTCCTCCCTCAGTCGAGGCAGAAATACAAGGAAATAAGCTCGAAAGGACATACTCAGTTTTAAATCTTGTCAGACAATCACTAAATACAAATGTTACACAAGAGCCTGAGTATCTGCTTTACAAATAATTTTCCAGTTTCTATCAGGTAAAAATTCACTTTTGTTTAAAGAGTAGAGCAGTATTGTATATGCCTAATTTACAGAAATGTATGCCTGGTTTTAACTTTTATACATTAAATGTGTGACAATACTCCTAACTGAAACAAAAGCCTTGCCAACTGCAGTCAGTGGCTTCACACAATGTTTTCCCCAGTACTGCTGTTTTTGTTGTATTACTATAAATGTTAAAGTCGTATTCTCTCTGTGTAAAAAATGCTCTCTCTGTCCCATATAAAGCTTAAAAAAATATTTGATTACTGAGTGTGTGCAGGATGATAGTTGTATCCACATGACTGACATAAATGCTTATCATATCACCACAGGTTTACATTATCATAATAAATGTTTTCGCAACAACCCGTGTCACAATGAATGGGAACACACACATGCTATATGGCAAAACACAGATGGTTAAGCATCATTAGAATGCTTGAAATATTTTATATTAAAGGACATAAAGCCTCTTCTGCTCCAGTGAAAACAGTTTTTTTTCCTCACTGTGCATTATTTTGTTGAAATCACTGTTTTTGAAATGCAACACTCACTTAAACAGTGTTTGATAATATTTTTTAAAGGAAAAGACAAAGACTGCGTTACAAATTTTGTTTACTAAGTCATGGAGACATTGACTATTTTAATAGCCAAGTTTATGTAGTGGTCGAAGTGAATGATGATTGTGTTGAAGTGATTGTGAGGATTTTAGTGAAGATAATCATACCATAAACTTTGTAAATCAATAAATATCAGTTGTGTCAGTTATTTTGCTGTTATTCTGGCAATATTTAGAATATTTACATCTGGACTAAACCCAATATGTTTGGCGTCAATACGAAGTAAACCTAACGTTATTAAGAAAAAACTTGTTAATGGCCACAACATTTACTCCTGTAGAACCTCTGTGACCCGATCATAGGGATAGAAGGTTGAATTGCTCACACCGGGATCACACTAACGAAAGGAAGCAGATGAAAGGAACAGGGCCTTTAATGTTAGGGACGTTAATGTATGCCGTAGTGCCAGGACCTCCTCCAACAGTGGGTGACTAGGGAGCCACCACGTCTTCTTATCAAGGTAGTGCTGAGGTGCCAACTCCCAAGCCACCAGCACTGGAGCTGGATAATTGTCTCCCAACCTGGTTATGTACCCAGCGAACACGGCAGCCCTCCTGTCCTATTTGGTGCTCTGTTTGATTGAATGTGACATGCTGGAAAGACAAAAGAGCAGGCTAATTCAAAGTAACAAACTTCCCTGGGCAAAGCGTCAAACGCAAAGCAAGGGGGTAGCAGCTACTCACAACATAACCCCTCTCTCTTTTTACTCTCTCCTTCTATGGCCTCTTTTTCCAACTCACTCTCCAAAAGATTAACTGACCTGAAAAGTCAAGGCCCTGAATATTTAATGTTTCCAGCCTCATTGTACAAATTATTTTGGTCGTCCTGTCATGAATGTTTAACAGGAGAGAATGAAAGGCAGAAAGTTTTATACTATCTTGTGTTGCCCTTTGCATTTAAGTGAGCTGGGAAGATATTCCTACTTCTGCAGGTATATACTTTGACTAATGTCAAACAGTGACACTGAGGCCTCTTAGATTGTGTATGCGCACATGAATGTGTGTGCATCAAATCCCCAAACACTTTGACTCCTGCAAGCATTCTGTTGTTATCATAAAGCCTAAATCATATGTTTGCCAAGGCCACTATTGAAGTTCTCAGAATAAAGCAGCATGTTAGTCTGCGGAGATTAGTTGTCCATTGGGGAAACATAGAGGACTACAAAGCAGTGCAGCCTGGGGCTGTGTGTTCACGAGGGATTCAAACACTTCTCTTCGTTTGTTTAAGATCTCCAGAGAGAGGTTGCTCATTTCATGTACCAGTGTGTGTGCTTTTGAATACTGTTTTACTTTTTCCTTGTGGAATACTAAATAAAATACCAATCTGTTAATCAGAAGGAAAAAGGCTATTTGATAAGATTTTAAAAACAGGTGGGTTTTAGCAGTGAAAATTTCAAGTCACTATGAAAACAGCATTACTCACTCTGTGTTCCTTCTGATTTGATTGACAAAAGAAGAAAAAAAGAAACAGGACCTTAGGACGGAAATTAGACCTTAGTAACACTAATTGATTTAATGTACCCTTTTTATTATCATTCTATTGATTGAGCAGCCTGAGTTTGACACATCATGTCACAATAACAAGCTTTGTTCCCCTTTGCAGAATTGCTTCGCAAAGTGGTAGAAGAGCGCCGGGTCAAAAGCAGCACTCCGAAAAAGACTTCTGTTTCTTCAGAGCGAATGGAACAGTCATTTAAAAAGGTACAGCACTATCCCATCACTAAGTGTTCTTTGTCATTGCCAATAAAAGAAACCTGACAGAGCCATAACTACAGCACAATGCCTCCCAGAGAATTTGGTTTTCCCTATCAAGAATGATTTGAAAATGTTCTAACTCTTGGAAGAATTGTTCATGCACTCATTTCCAAGTCAAGTATTTTCCTCACAGTTAAAAACAATTCCAGGATGAACCACAAAAAATAACTGTTGGGATAGAGCAGAGGAAACTGTATTATCCCAGAATACAATTTTTTGTATTGTAGGTTATTGTACGTTACAAATTATTGTATTGTAGTAGGTTGCTCATGTTTGTGCACACATGCTTTTAAAACCCCCGCTTGCATGAGTTTACAGTATATGTCGCCCCCTTCTACCTTCATGGCAGTGAAACATCAAGACCAGGGATAGCCATCTAATTTTGTTTGAAAGGTACCAGGCTTCACCAGCGGGCAGACTGAGAACCAAATAAAAGGGAAAATTGCCTGGAGGCACAAACCCAGCAGGCATCCACTGTTAAACTAGTCTCCACCAAAGATCTAACAAATAGACTAAGTGCTCTTGGTTGCTATCTATTTAGGGGTCATCAGGGTAAGGGGGTGCCAGTCAGATGTCCATACTCTTGCCAGGCTGCGGAGGGGGGTGTTGTTCTCTCACTGGTTCAACCATACACACAGCATAAACTGTCTGCACTGGCACATACATCCATGAGAAAATGTCAGTGGAGAGGGAAGCAACTGTGTGCATGCGACCACACACAGGTCAAATCAGACACTGGCCTTTCTCATTGAAATTTACCCCGCTAACATAAACTGTAGAACAACAGCAAGATGAACTCAGGCTTAGCTAGTGGTTTTCACTAGCATTGCAAGAGTAGTGGGTTCATAAGTGAGTATTTATGGTAAAAAATTACAGATATGCATAGGAAAAAAAAAAACCTGACTATGTTGTACCACTGAGGCCCCATATCTCTGATTTTTTCAGATTGAGCAGCTGGAGTGGAGGATGATGTCCCTGGAGGAGGAGACAGAGAGGCTGAGGGAAGAGAAAGAGCAACTACTTGAGGCCAACGAAGACTTGGCCCTCAAATGCCACAGACTCCAAGCCTCCTTGGATCATCTTCGAACCCAGGAAGCTGTTCGTGAACAGGCAGCCCAGGCCCAGGCCCTGGCCCAAGGGGAATGGCATTGCAGCGAGATCAGGGCTCTAGAAGCCCGGCTGGCTGCTTCTCAGAAAGAGGCTACCAAGCTTCATCATCAGTTGCTGAAGCTGAGACAGGAGCTGGGGATTCTCAGAGCAGCCAGGGACTTCTATAGAAAACGTGCAGCAGGAACAGTGCGGGCAGGCGGGATTGCTAGCAACATTAGCAGCAAGGTCAAATTCAAAACAACAAGACTCAGAGGTCCACTACGCCAGTGCAGCCACCGAACACTCAGCCCCAATCAAGCCATCAGCTGGCAAGTCCACAGCCCCAGTCCCACTAAGGACGAGTGGGAGGACATGAGCGTAGATAGGTAATGATACACACACACACGGAGAAGCACTGATTCTCACTGCCTCCCGCCTCATTATTTTTAGGTGGTAGCAGTGGAGAGGGTGGGTTGGCTGAATTGTGGGGGGGCCACGCTGCATCAAGGGGACACGTGCATATGCAAAGCGTAAGCAAATGGGCGATTGAATTTCATCGTCTGTCTAGTTGGTATTCAGGAGCCAAAAGAAGAATGCGAGCAAGAATGATAGAGAGAAGGAGAGAGGAGGGGGAAAACTATTGTCAAATCCTTTGAAATATCCTGGGACGCCTTGCTTGGAGCTTATTGACTGAAATTTGCATGCAAAATTAGCCATCTCTCCACACAAAGTTGAACCGATGCCAGAAAAGCCCAGGGATAAGGAGGCCGCCAAAGCCTTGATACCTTCCAGTGATGCCATTTTCAGGCACTATTCACGCTATCCCGAAATTGACAGTTTGGCAGTTTGATTTAATTTACTGGTCCTGTGCATATTCACTAACCCCCCCCTGACAGCACTAAGGATCCCCCTGCAAGCACCAAGCCCCCTCATCCACCTCCTCCACCCTCACACACACAACCACACATGCACAGAGGCTAACCCCACCCTGTATCTAGTCATGTTGGTTATCTTGTGGCATGTCAATTCACAAATGTGTGTGTGCTAAACTTATTTCCTCCAGCCACCCCCATAACCTCCCAACACACACATACTGTACATACACACACACTTCCTTTCCGCCTACCCACCCTCCTCTTCTCTCCTCGCCTTAATTTAGTAAGATAAATTTTGAATGACCCTACTCGGCTCAGTACCAGATGTCTACAAGCTGTTTAACACCCTCTAAATTAAGAACCATCGACAGTAATTATTTCATGTATGTTTTATGCAAAAAAGCCACTGAGCCAACATTTATTGAGTGATGGTCGGAATGATTTGATTTCAAACACTCAGAGCCATCGCTGATATTTATTTCCCTTCACTTTCTCCCCTAGCATGCCTCTCTCTGTCTGCTCTCTTTTGCACAGTCCTACTAACTCGCCATCTCTTCACCAACTAATTCATCTGACTGTAATCCACCCCAGCTCTATCCACATGAGGCCGTTTAGCAGGGACTGGTTGCAGCTATGCCCTGCTTTCCTAATGCCTCTCCATGTAGCTAATAAGCAGTAGTCTAATATACGCTTTACCTGAGAGGAGGATCTAAGTGGATTTGTGAAAAAGGGGTCTAAACTGAGATGTTGTCTTATTTAAGGCACCTGTCAACTGATTTGTAACTGTAAAGCCTTCTGCGTCTCTTATCTCGCATGGGTCTTCTGTAGCAGTATGTCTGGTAGGCTCTCCCGGAAATACAGTATTTCTGCCTAAGGAGCTTTGGCCTTACACTGCCAAATAAAGATGTCAGACTTGTTAAGGCTACTGCCAAGTCTTTGTTTTTTTCCCCTTCTTTTCCTCGCTGCCTCTGGCTCGCTCTCGCAAGTTTTGAGCTGCTAGAGGCAGCTGACCATTTTGAGAGGATCATCAGTTTTGTTGGTGAGCAGTACAGAATGGGAGCAGGGGGTATGGAGAATATCTTACTGAATGGTTTTCTTAGAAGGAATAAGTAATATGTGTATATAAATTTCATTTATATATTTCATATGCTCTTGATCACTGCTGGAAGACACAACATTACATATGGTGGGCAAATTACCGACAAGGACAAAATGTAACAAATAAGAACCAATATTAAGTTTCTGAGTAAGGTGTTGGCCCACCACACGCCACCAGAACAGCTTCAATGCCCTGGAGCTTTATTGGAGGGATTCAAGGCAATTGTTCAAGGCCAAAGTTAATCCCTCATTTGGTGTTTTGATTGGGGGGCTGTGGCTCATTTATCGCAGGGTTTGTGGTTCGCTGCCTGTCTCCCCCCGTTCACATGTTGAAGCTTCCTTAACATTCAACCAATGGCCTTGCATGTGTGTCCATTATGTTTCTCCACTCATTCTTTCAGGTTTTTCATTCAGTTTGTGTCTGTATTTGACCTGCACAATTTTGCATCCAGCCTCTAAATGCATACACCTGTGTTTATGTACAGTATGGGTACACTACACAAACAGACACACATATACCCCCTGAAGTATTAAGTTAACATGCCAGCACAGCATTTCTTGTGTGTTGTATATTAAAGCACATGCAGGAGCCAACTTTGATAGTCTGTGGATCCAGTTTCAGTGATTCTTGATGTCTGATTGGCCTCATGTTTACGGTGTACACAGAGTATCATGATGAGTGCAGTATTTGTCAGTTTGAGTCTGCATATGATATTTATTAAAATTAACAAAAAGATGAATTTACATATGTATTCACATTGCTGAATTTAAGTCAGACCTGTTTAGCTGTCTCACCAGCAGTAACCGGGTAGCATTTTCCATCAAATGTATGTAACCTTGGTCTTAGTGGTAGTGATTAGTGATCCTCAGCAAGTCCCTGTGCCCCTTCCAGACAAAGTTTAACCCTAACTAGCCCCCAGTCTTGCCATGTTCCAGTTAGATCCTCTCTCTGTGGTCTTTACCTCCACTGCTTCTCCCAGGCCCCACCTTAATAAACCCGCCAGCGTAAATGTCACTGGCTTCCACCTTCACATCAAAGGTCACTGTCAATAAACCTGTGTGTGCGTGTGTGTGTATGCGTGTGTATCTCAGGAAGCCCTTACCGGGTGTCCATCAGATGCAACTTTGCTTGGCTCCGCTCAGCCGTGCCTCTCACACATGTCTGTCACACACAGAGGGCTAATGAAGGCCACAGCCGCTCTCATACATGTTGATGCATTCACCATCAGCATCAGACACTGGAGCTTTTCACTTAATTTACACCCACATTTACACTTCCAGCTCAGAAATTGGATGGGACATTGATTTTCTGTTGGAGGAGGGGGGGGGCAAAATGCACATATTTTTGCTTGATGTCAACTAAATCAACCATAAAAGGTAAATTGGATTTTTTGTTCAGGGGTGGTACTTTCAGAACCAGTGTTGTGGGTTCAACTTCTGGCCTGTAATAACCCTTCTCGCCTTTCTCCACAGTAACAGTGGGGAGGAGTACTCGGACAGTCTCAACAGTGTCCCCTCAGCACCTTACAGACAACATACTAACAGAAAGGTTGGTTTGCCCTCATCCTTTAATCTCTCAATGATATAACCATAAGCTGTATCAGAACAGTGTGAAAATTTTACAAAGTATGCGTCTTTTAACTGGCCACTCCCTTTACTCCTGCAATCACAAAGGCTTCCTCATGTGTGGTTGTGGGTGCTCTGTCTTTTCCATCTCCTCTCCAAACCCATGAAATCAATAGGCCTGGACCCTTACTCTTGTCCGCATCAAACCACTTCCCAACAGGACATGGCAGTTCCAAACCCCAGAGAGAGATGTGCATCAAGAAGAGAGATGAAGAGAGGAAAGAGGGGGACCTTTAAAGATATTCTGTCTTTATCTCTTCTCCTCTCTTTCTCTTTTCAGAAGGATGGGAGCAAGGTGGAAGGTGGAGAGGAAGAGAGGGTTGTTGTTGTACATGTAGCCAGGGAGCTGTCAGGACCCTTACTCTAAGATCTCCCTTAGTTTGTCCACTCCAGATCTGCTAAATGTGCCCATCAGCTCCTCGATGCTCATGGCTATGACAGACCCAGCCCCTCACGTCTTATGTCACTAACCAAAGGGTTCATCTCCCTTCTCCTCTCTGCAAGGCACCATGAGATCAAACCTGGCATTGATCAAATCCTACCTGACCCCGTACAAAGGAAAAAAGCAGAGAGAAAGGGGGGGGGGCTTCTTTGATGTCACTACAAACAATGGTGCAGTTGGGAGGTGTCCCGCATAGGCACTTATGAGTGCAAATGACTATACACTCACACACACACATCATACTATAGGAGTAAATCAGAGCTTTCAGACAGTGATTAAACAAAGGAGGCATTTGCAGGCAGCTGTCAGAAGTAATATCTGTGCTGAGAAGCTTGAAGTTGAAGTCAGTTGAACACGCTCAGGTGAATTATTAAAGCACAGGGTGATTTGTCTTGTCGCGTTAAACTGAGCACATCCTGTGATCATAGTGTCATTATGAGCCACATCTCAGGAAGCACAACATGTCAACCAGTTGTGTTACATTAAACAGCTGCTTTTCATCACCGTTTCTGACTTTTCTGTTCTCTCAGGCCTACAGGTGTTCATTCATCTCAAACACAGAAGCACCAGCAGCAGAATCTCACAGAAAACAACCCAGTGTTCTGGCCCAAGGTAGCATAAGGTTTCCTTTTTCACACCAATTCAAAACTACAAAAATGTAATCGACTATTAATTGAAGCAGGAAAAACACTCGATCAGAAACAAGTATTTGAGAAGTTAACAAGCTTTCTTTTTTGTCTTATTTTTTTGTTTTTTGTTTTTCAAGAACTTGACACTCCTCAGTTAGTTATAAATGGAAAATGTTAATCATTCAAGTTGTCAAATATATCACAGTTTTCACTTGTGCATACACAAAGACAATTTTACACATGCCTGCTAAATCCCAGCAGTAGCTTCTAAATAGGGATTTGGAGCTTTTCTGTGCACTTGTCAACTCTGAGGCACCTGCATGTACTTCCTTCTGTTAGACGATAAACAGCATGAGCCCTGGGAACGAGGGACGAGAGGAGAGAAAAAGAGGTGGAGGAGGAAGAGGATGCTGATGAAGACCCAGCACTGCTCCTCCTCTTCTCTGCAGCAGCGCATAGAGTCCCTACAGTGTCACATTGACATACTGCGAAGTGCCAGGAAAGATGCTGTGCTTTCAGCCAAAGAGCTGCGAAGGGCCAATGAGAAAATCACGGCACAGCTCAACTCTCTCACTGAGAAACTCTCCAGCAGCAAACAGCTCACACAGGTAACTTTGGAAAAAACAGGGAGATGAGCAGAGGGGAAAGCCAGTTGTAAGTGTTGGGAAGTTTCTTATTTGTCTGTCTTTGTCTTTCTTTTTCTGGTTTTTTCGTATTTGCTCAGCGCTGAGAGTGCAGCAGTATCAGGTCCTTTGCCCTTATCATGCTTAATAAGTGTGGCTGACAGGCCTACCCTCGCCTGTGGAGGTCAGCACCACGGAGCAGAAGAGAGGAGAAGAATCTCTCTTTCTCTCTTTGACTCTGCTGTTGTCTCTTCCTGCTGAATGTTTTAGTAAGCCAGTTCTCCACAACAATCTGTGTCACTAGGAGTTACATTTCTTCAAATACGTGCACTCGTGTCCACAGACGAATACAAGGTAATTGAGTCCAGTGCCACACACCCATTGAGTTATTTAGTACCTGCCTCCAGGAAGGAAACTCATAGACTTGGTATAGACTATAAATAAAACACCAAGCACTTTGCCCCTAAACATTATCTTTCCTGTCAGGACCTCCTTGTACACACCAACATATTTGTACACACACACACACACAGACACATATATACACACCAACACCTAGACAGACACAGTCGTTAATTCGACAGGCAGGAGACTTCTTTTGGTGATTTCGGACGTAGCAGCAACCAGCGAAGGCACACTAGACACCTGATTAGGTGCATGTGTCTGTATGTCTGTATATTTGCTCTGTGGAACAATACATATACAGTATAGTGCACTTGTACACACAGGCCAGAATTAGTGTTGCTACCTAGGAAGTGGCCCTTGTCCTCCAACCCGGGCATCTGATTGCTGAAGCCCAACGAGACCTTAGACTCAGATACAGCAGTAAACGCACACACATACACACACAAACACACACAACATGCACTGTTGTTTGAGTGAGTGGACAGAGAGGGAATTGTTGTCTTCCTGTTTGTTTCCTTGTGCAGTATTAATGCCACTCCTCTAGAGAAAGTTGCAGCCGACTGACTGGCCAAAGCCCGGTCTTGTTGCCCTCTCTGGAAAGGGCAAGAGGTGATGGACTTTGGGCTTGTTCCAGCCAGTCCTGGCCAACTCCCAACTAAAACTCTCTGCTTGTAATTGGCTTAGGACAGCCTCCACAGGGGCCATCATGTGAGAAGTAGCATGGCAGTTTCACAGAAACTTGTTTGTGTTGCTCTGTCTCCTGATCCATCGGCCATTCCGTCCTTCCCTTGTTGCTTTCTTACTTGCCTCCTTCCATCCTTAAAACTTATTTCCTTATTCCTTCTTTTCTTACTTGCATGTTCCACTTATTATTCCCCTCCTAGCTTTGTTTTTCGTATGAGTTTGGATGTCTTAACTGCATTTAATAGCTGCTATTTATACAATATTATGCTGCCGTAAAATCTATAATAATTAACTTTGACATCTAAGCATAGGGCAACGATCCCTAGATCTAGATGTTATAATCAGTAAAATATTGTCCAAGAACTATGAAAATGAGACCTAATTTGTAATAAACTGGAATGAAACTTTAAGTTGTCGCAAGAAGCTTAAATAACTCAGGTGACAGGTGAAGCATGCCCGCCTAGTCCTACCAAGTCTAGCTCTTGACGAAATTTGCTAGTCACGCGTATCATCCAGATACAGGCTTATTTGGTTGCTTGGATTAGCTACTTTATTCATTATCATTACTTCCCCATTTACCTCACTTTTCAGTGAACTGTGACATCGCCTCCAAATTTAACAGCTTTATCTCTTCAAGTGTGGAGTGTGCTGCCCTCCTCTAACATGCAAGGGGCTGGGATTATCACAGGATTATGGAGTGCAACAGACATCGCTGACAGAACTTAAAAAGATTATTTACATTTTAATGATATTTGCAACACATATCACATAAAAAGTCTGGCCAGCAGGATAATTCCAAAAGGACTGAGGAGATGGTACAGTAAGACATTACACTAGTGTTCCTGTGGTTTATTTATGTTGACGAATTCACTTTGCAGTTATACTGTTTATGTGCTGGGGCGTGCAGCTGTTTTAGCGTCATGCGTTTCCTTATTTTATCCTAATGATGATCACTCGGAACAACATCAGTGAGACCACTACTCAGACAGGAGAGAGAGAGGTGTCCTTTCTTCCAGCCTAATGGATCACCAGTATATCAGTCCATGTCAGTGTCATCTCTCACCAGGGCTGAAAATGGCCTATGAAATCAGAGCCTGTCTTACAGGAAGTGTCATCAATGCCACTCTTAATTCGTGCATTACTGCCACTGCAGCCATAGCCCCACTTTTTATCCTCTACACCTCGCTCTCTATCACTCTATCACTCCTACTCCTCTCTCTCCCCCTCCCCGGGGATATGGCATGTGCGTCTTCAACAGAGCAGAGGAAACCTAAAACAAGAGGGATTCTATTAAAAGGTGTCAGCCAGCAACCAGATATCAATAACCTCTATGTATGCAGAGCAGAGAGCAAACCCTTGGGAATCTGTGGTTTCACTTGGGTGTGTGTGTGTGTGTGTGTGTGTGTTTTCCTCGCTTGTGTTCCAGTATTTACCCCATGTGTGCAGCATACATCTTCATGTATCATGTCTCTTATTTGTGCCATTACGTATTCTTGATCTTTGATATGATACCAGATCAGCTAATTGTGGCAGTATTGAATCAAACTTAGAGATGTTTTTTTCCTGCCCCATATTTTCTTAATAAGCAGGCAAAGAGCTTTTTTGAGCTCCACCGCACACATGTGGTTAAAAGTGTTCACCTCAGATCCTTATGTTTAGAATCATTGATATACTGTACATTGTACATGATCAGCTAGAGCCATTATCGTTCATCACTCTAAACCCAACCACTCACCAAATGCTGAACTCCCTCTGTCCCAAAGTGCTCTCTGATTCTGCAAGATGGCTTCATTATGCATGCCAATCACTGTGAGAATTAGGCCCTATTGACCGAACAACAGCATCATCTGTTTCCTAATTAGCATAAAAAAGGAATTTTATCACATACGAGATATTAAAGCAGAGCCCGTAGCTCTCCCGTGGTTAACACATACACTATTTCAAACATATTGTGTTCACTTTGTCTCTGCATTTATCATATTCATGTAAATTGAATTTAAAATTTAAAACTTGTCTAAGTCAGAAGATTTTTTTTTTTTTTTTTTTTTTTTTACAACAGTAATATATTTTTGCATTGTAAGGCAGAGAATGCTGGGTTTTGGTTTTACTCAAACTTCCTCAAGTGAATGTCAATTCATGTAGCAGTATATCGTATCTCCCATCACTTTTTAACTCTCACCATCCTATAACACAACTGTTGGTGTCTTTGTTTTAATAACGGTAGACAAAACTTTTGTTTTTAGTTGCACCATCATCATTAGTAGCCTAGTCCACCAATTCTTTCTGTGGGTCAATCTGCAGAAACTGACCTCTGACCTGGCTGTTGTGGAGCAGCAGAAAAAGGATCTGGAGATGGAGCTGGAGCAGTGGAGGCAGATCAAATTTCTCCAGCAAACTGCACCACCACCAACGGCACCTGTAAATGCAGACTGTTCCTGTCAGGGCAGAGGCATGCCCACCCCAACTAACCCTGTCCCCCAGGCCATGGAGGCTGAGATCAAACAACTTAAAGCCAAACTTAAGGTTAGTTGGTGTAAGTTACAAATAGAGCTCCAGAGTTAATGCATTTCCGTAATGTTTTGTCTTATTGTGCACGCCTTATGAGATAAATCTCTTAATAGGATGATGGTATTAAAGATTGTGTTAATTTCCAAATTTGTGCATTAGGAAGCTTGAAAGGATAATAGCATGAATAGCAAGGTCAAATTTGAGAGTATTAATGCTATTTGGCTCATAAATGTTTGTAAGTACAGTGGTGCATCAGGCAAGTATGTGAACAAAAGTAAGAAAATCTAATTTGTGAATTTTGCACATTTTAGTTTGAATTTTCCCTTTGCTGCCATTTTGTTAATTGCTATGCAGTACCACGCAGTATTGGATCACACATGCATTTATGTTTTTTTAGTAAGAAAAAATATTTCCCCGGTATTTTTTCAAACATCAATATTTCTGAGTCACTTTAATATCTCACTGTTTTGAACACCCTGCAGTCCTTGAGGAGTTTAGAAACTCTGAAAGAAACTCTGTCAAGTTTTTACTTTCAAATCATGGTGGGTAAAAAAAAAAAAAAAAGATTCTTGAGCCTTTCAATTTACACTTGACATCACCTGAAATTGCATGTGATTTCGACATGAATTAGCATTTCTTATCATTTGATCTTATTACGGAGTACCTGTCAGAGAGATGAGAAATGAGGAATAACAGTAGAGACGTGCCCTACATCATAGGGAATAAGGTGTGAGTGGTGCCACAGTATTATCACCCTCTCCACAGCCAGCTCATCAGTGTCACCAAGCAGATTGCTGCTGTCGTTACACACAGCCGCGGAAGTCATGTCAGGTGACACCAAAAGGGAGAGGCGAGGGAAGCACTGTGGGGGTGCACACACTGAGTGAGCACATTGTCAAAAGCTTGTACTGGTACAGTTCCCACAAGAGAAATGGGGCCCTTTAAACTGAAGATAACATGCACATTTAGATATCCCTCAGTCTTATGATAAGAAGCCAATCTGTCATCATGAGGCATAAAGAAAGAAAAAGAGTAAAGTACAAAAGTGGTGTAGTTTACAAAAATATCACAAGTATCACTAGCTTAATGCAATAAAAACATAAGTTATGTCCAAATATTCTAATGTACAGAAATGTTATTAATATTAACAAAATGTTCACTACTGGGTATTTTAAATCTTTTGATAAGCATATTAGTCATATCCCCATACATATATATTCAGTGGTATTGGTCTACAAATTGTTAGTTTTCCTAATTACTCCCCTTATCTCATCCACTTTGAAAAATACAGTATTCCTCTTAACCTCTTTTAGTACCTTCCACCCTCCCGCTGTACCTATAATGAGGAGGCATGCTGTGCCTGACCTGTCATCAGCCTTGTCGTGAAAATGTTCCCCACCCCCTATCGCACAGACTCAAACACATTAACAAACACACACACGCCATGTGCCCTCCCCCCAGACTGCAAGTGCGGAGGTCACAAGGCAGGTGGCAGCTAACAAAGCCCTGCGAGGCCAACTCCAGGAGAAGGAGGACAAGCTCCAACAGCTGCAGGACAAGTTAGTTTTGCACCTTTCTCTCCATTACTATTATTATTATTTCTTTTTCTTTGTGTTCCTTTTATACTGATGCTCTGCAGTACAGCTCTTACTTTACCTTTCTTATTTCCTCATCCCTCAGTCTGTCTTTGTTTCTCCATCTCACTGTGTCTCTGTCTGCATGCGTGCACATTCTGTACAGTTCTCATCTCTAGTGTTTGATTCCACCATGTGGCAGCACTCTGCCTGCTGCACTCCACTTATGCATGTTTCTCCTCTGCATGAATCATTTGTCAAATTATGCATGTTCTCATGAGCGAGTCTATAAAAACGACTGAAGGAATTAGTGTGTATACACATGTGTGCATGTGGGTGTCTTGCGTGTCATGTAGTGTGGTGTTGCTTATGTGGGTAGTTGATGTGGAGTGCTGATCAAAGCAGTGTATTGATTGTTTCTGTGCCGCAGGAGGGACCATTTTGGCCCATGACACTAAAACCCACACAGCATCACTCTGGCCTGTAGGCCACAAGCCCTAATGAGTTACACGGTTCACCTACTGTAGCACTCGCTGCATTACACAGTCAGAATGTATAGCTATAAACAATTCACTCACGGAAACTGTCAAGATTTGAACAGTGTTGTGAAAAGAGTATATCCTCATTTTGCATTAGGATATCATCTTTGAACTGAAAGAAAGGTACGAAGAACAACTTGGCTTTTCTCCTTCGCGTTCTCTTTGTCTACTATGCCGTGTCCTCTGCCTGCCATTCTCAATAATGCATACAGGGCATGTGTACAATCACAGTGGGTATGTGTTTGTGTATGACCAAAGCACGGCGGATCACAGCCAGACAGAGTGAACATCCCTCAGCAGAGTTTCCACGACAGCCTCAGCCTCTCCTCGGGCTCTTGTCACACACTCGCTCACGCACACACACACACACACACATGTAACTCGCCATCTCTTCTAGCCTACCACTCCATTTGCCTCCATGGAGGGACCCCTTCTCAAAATGAAAGACATGTCTAGACGTTTCTGAAATATACATCTCAGCACACACACAGGGAGCAAGGCTTCTTCGCCATAAAGAAGAGAAGGGGGGAAAAAAGAAATGAATTTCAAAGTACACCGGCATGTCCTCAGTCAATATCCGGCACTATGGCCCTGCCTTATTTATGAAGCTGCTTCTTTCATCTTTAGCCCTGTTGTCTATCAGCCACATGAAACGTCCACCCGCACTCATTCTTAACAACATACACAGAAATATGTGCTCTCACTCTCTCTCTCACACACACACACACACACACACACTTCAGACCACTGACTGTTATGATTACAATACACGCATGTTTGATGAACAATATTGCCAACAAGCTCAGAACAAAGGGAACAAACGTGTGTGTGTGATCGGGATAGAGTTTGAGGCTCTCTTTCTCTCTTTCCACTAAAACTCATAAATAGAGATCACACGCTACAGCAGAAGCACCATATATCCTTCATTCTTTTTTATCCTCTATTCTTTTTGGGGTGCAGAAGAAGAGAACATCTAAAATAAATGTTGTCGATCTAATTGCCATTAGCACTGGGGCAGAGGGAGCTGCTGGGGCTCTTATTGCTGCTCTACGTCTTTAAGTCAACACCAGACAGTCATCTGAAAGGTTCAATATGGGTTTTCTCATTAATGGCCAAATCCATGGGGTAACCAGTCAGCGCTACTTCCCCCCAAAGTCCCCAGGCTAGACTCCTCTCTCATTTAATTTAATGTCACTCCAATAGGACAAGCTCACATTTATTTAGCCAGTCTGCCCTCAGGCACTTATCCACCTAGGGAGACAGGGACATTTACTTACACGAAAGCATTTGCTCTAGCGTTGCGTCATCTATTTATTTAAAACACACAAGCCATGATGTATGTGGGAGATAAGAAATCCACTACATCTTTGAAATTTAAAAAAAAAAAACATTTTAATTAACTGCATCCTTATGATCTTTATTCTATTTGTTCCAATTCCCCAAGGTATAGACAACCATGAAAAATGATTCATATTTGCCTTTTATGAAAACGGAATAAAACATGCTAACATACTGAGCCCATTTATTAAAGGCCTCACCGTAATATTGCTCTGCAGAATGCTGGAATATTAAACATGTCAATACAGCAGTTTATAGATAGAGGAAGTGATGTTTGCAACAGTTAAGACATGAAAAGTTTACAATATGACCTTCCCTCTCTTTAGGGAAGTATTATCAGCAAAGTACAGCACAAACAAACAACACTTTTTAGTGCATATTCCCTTCATAATCAGTCTCCCCCAAGCTAAGCTCCTCTGTTGATGTGTTTTTATATGTGACTGGTGCAATACTGAGCTGAAAATAATAAACATTTAAATATTTGATTACACTCTTTCAAGTAGTGTCGCTGCTGATTCAAAATGTCGTTTGTCAAAAAGGACTCCCCGGTCCCACGTAGTGCGGCATTCCCCTCCAGAGCACTTGTTCTAATATATGCCAGTTAGAATTATATATGCATCCTTATTACACCCCCCTCCACTTACCCAAACAGCATGCCAGTGTATTTAGTTGTCATAATGAGCTGTCATGCCTGATGCACTGCATGGGGACACTGTGCCTGCCAGCTTTGTGTGTTTGTGTGTGTGTGCCTGTCTGTGTGTCTGTCTGTCTGTCTGTGTGTCTGTGTGTCTGTCTGTCTGTCTGTGTGTCTGTTTGTCTGTGTGTCTGCCTGCCTGCCTGCCTGCCTGCCTCCCTGCGTGAGTCTGCTTGTTCTGCTATGTAGATGCTGTATGTAAGTTTGTGTCTGTGCATTAATGAATATCTGTGTAGAATTCATACTCATTTATGCTTTATACCATATTTGTGTGTGTGCCTTTTTTTTTTTGGTATGTTTTCAGAGCCAGCCACACAGAGCGAGATGTGAACATGAAAAGGCAGTTGGTGGAGGACTTGAAGACAAGACTGAAGTTCCTGCAGGAGATGGAGAAAAGTTACCGAGGACAGTTGGATGAGCTGGAGAAGAAGGTACACACAAAACATCACAGCTGAAGCCATCATCATTGCATCTGATTACGTTGATTCTCTTTGGTAGAATATTGTGGTGTTCAGCATTTCTCATGCTCAGAGGTTGTTCCTCCTTGATGACTAAAGGGAAAGGAAATCCATTTCAGTTACTGTTATATTTACTTAAAGAATGGATGTTAACTTAGTTGATTTGAATGAAACTTAAGACGAATATAAAGGAGAATTGCAGTGTCCCCTCCCCTTTGTTCAGCTTTGCTTTTTACCTTCCCATTTCCCCTTTGCTTTACCTCTTTCCAGGTGAAGACTTTATCAGAAGAGGCCACCAATAGGAAAGCCCTCATTGAATCTCTAAAGAGAAGACTGAATGTGGCAACCACAGAGAAAAACCAGTATGAGGTCTCCTGTACAAAACTGAAAGAGGACCTGGAAAAAAAGGTTGTAGACAGCCATCTGCCAGTTCTTACTTGGATCATACGAAATTAATCATTTGAAATGTTGCATCACGATTGTGTTTTGGATAACTTCACTTTTGTTTTCAACATGTTGTTTTGTTCACTTTGCACAATGAGAGGCAAGTTCTGTTCAGTAACTGACCTGCATAATTAACTTCTGTGTACCTCTGCACTATCACAGTATACAGCACTTGTTAACATCTTTTGCCATCATATCATATCATATTTAACAGTATGTCATTAGTAGAAAGAAAGGAAAAGTTTCAGGATTTGAGAAAATGTAACTTCCATTCATGCGTTTAACACCCCAGCTGTAAGTAGAACATTTCAACCCCTTGGACTTTTTAATGTTTATTGTTGTACAACTTTGAATCACAGATGATAAATTAAATATTTTTGACACTCCACAGTAAAAGACTCAAATGTCAAGGTAAAAAAAAAATAATAATAATTCAAAGTTGTGAAATAATGAAATTAAATTTTAAAAATGTTAAAGTCCCAGGTGGGTTAAGTACTTTTCATAGGCACCTGTATATTAAGAATACACTTTTTGTGATAATTGCATCTTTAAAATTATTCCAATGATATTCAAAAAATGAGTTAATCCTGTTGAAAATTGGTTCGGTCTATGTGTCGCTTTCAGCCCGTTCATTCTCAGTGTCCCCAGATTAGACACTACCACTAAATCATAAAATTTCAAATTCTTAACTTACTACAATTGCCACAAATGTCTTACAGGCCGTTGTAAACATTCTAGTTTTTCCTGAAACAAAACAAGATATTTTGCTTTCAACTGACCAGCTGCTAATTTTCTTTACAGGAGCAGCGCATGCATGCCCTACAGGCTCGTGTAGGAGCCAGAGAGCAGGCTTTGGCTGCGCTGGAACAGACAGCCACTGAGCAAATGGAGGGGTTGACCCAGCAGAGCTCCCATGCCTTGGACAGGCTTCAGAGACAACTAGGCAAGGCCAACTCCCAGCTGGAGCAGCTTCATCTTTTCATCAAGGTACTGTAAAAAAGGGGTAAGGCATAAAAGGTGTCCAGAGTTTGAATCATTTAACTCATCTTAAACCGGTATGGTGTAGTATGCCTGCAAGTTCTTTACCTATGATATTATGTGGGTGTACCATCAGCAAGGTTTGGTTTAGGGGTTTGATCTATTAATTGGGCAAAGGGTGAAGGCAGGGTCCTGGCATGCTGACCCCTGTAAATGAAAACTGGCTCATGGGACATAGATTGCCAGCTCCACCCCCCCTTGTGGTGCTGTGCCAATCCCCCAGTGGAGTGCTAATGACTTGCGATTTTCCCCAGAGTTTGAGAGAGTTTCGCTATATGTGACTGTGTGTCATGCAGCAGTTTCTGACTTTTGCTCGTGCCTGTACGCCAAAAACCAGTTGTATTCAGCTCTCTTTGGATCTCTGGTGGGGGTCCTGATGGACTTGGAGGAACAGCTTTCCTAGTCTAAACTTGAATGGTGTTTTGTTTTTGGACTTCTGTGCTAGTCCATAATTAACCCCATCTTTGAGTCTAAGATAAAATGAGCATACTGTATGTGTATCTGGTACTACAACACCTTAGGCCAAGGAACGATGATCAACTTTGTAGTCATATCATCATATCTACAGCTGTATGTCTTGGCCGCTCAGTGCAGTGCGGAGCTGTCAACTGGCCATTACCTGGTGGTTAGTAAGGGTGGCAGAGGAAGCTGCTGGACAGACTCAGTAAAGTAACTGAATGTGAACTGGGGAAGTCTGGGAGAGGCCTACTTCAACTCACAGCTCTCAAGGAATTTTTTCTGCATCACCCATTTAAGTTGGGGACATAAAACTTATGGGATCAATGCCCAAAGCCTGGGTTGTGGTTGTGGCTGCTTTTAGTTTTTGCCATAAGACTGTCAGCGTCTGTCAAGCCATGTAGCCAAGAACTTATTGATAGCAGATGGGTATTGAGAGGCCAGAGGGATTGCTGAGTCTGTTGGTGAGGAAGTAAAAACTCAGGAGTTGGATGAATTCGGGGATTCCATGGAGAAGACCGTCAAATGGCCTTAGAGGGGTTCTGTCAAACTTTGAAACAGGAAGGGGAGGCAGGGCCGGCTGTGCTTAGGCTGTTCTTTTTGGCAGAAGTCATTGAGGTAATCAGAAAACTGAGAAAACTGTGCAGTGAAAGGTTGCTTGGGGTTAATGAGATTCACCCTTACATGCTGAAGCCTCTGGATATTGTTGGGATTTCTTAGTGTTTCACTTCTTCAATGTCATATGGAGGTCAGTGGCAATCCAACCCACAAGTGCAGTGTTTTACCCAGCAAAGTTGTTAGACACAGCAATTTTTGTGCTAACGGAGTTACAGAGGATGGGGCGCTCGCCAGCTGCGCTCTGTCCAGCCAAGGCTCGGCTAACATTGTTGACTAGGTGGAGCTGCAAATTTCAGCAGTCTCTTCCTCATCGCCATCACCGCCAGTATTTGGCCTTCTGAAAAATCTGTCTAAGGTTTTTGCGTTAGCTATTGATAGTTGGAAGCGTCAAGTCTTGGACGTCATTCTACGCAGAATGAGGGTAAAGAACACTGATATCAGAAATGCATTCCCGTTTTACCTAAAAGATGTCGCTGGTGAGCTTTCCAACCATTATATCAATGTTTCCCAACCGAGCTGCCCCACTGTAACTGTAGTTCAAAAACATCTTAAAAATACATTTTAAAATATTCCCCAATGCTTAGGCCCAGTGGGCCACCAGGCTTGCAATACACTTGTGGAAACCCTGATGTGGATTGTGGACTTGGAGGAGGCTTAACTATGTTTCTGTGGGGTGTGTTCTGGGAGGTACTCAGGAAATTGGGGTGCCAGTGTAATAACTGTATAATCAGAGTGAGAGCTTTGTTCGTATTTCAAGGAGTGGAGAGTCTCAAGTTTGGTGACCCCAGGATTGCATAGCTGCTTTTTGCCATGTTTGGCTTCATTAAACACTGACTTCCGCCATCAAATGGGGTGGATTGCAGTCTAGGCATGATGTGAATCAGCACCTCCGATGCCGTGCTTAGAAAATAAAGAAGTGAACTGTCGTGACACCAATGATTCAAGCATTGTACCACACTGTTTTGAGGAGGAGGGAGCTGAGTCTCAAGGCAAAGTTCTCAATTTACCTGTCAGTTCTCATTCCAGACCCTAACTATGGTCATGAGCCTAATGACCTAAAGATAAGGGTAGTTATTAAATGAGCACATTTAATAACTACAAGAATATTCAGAACGAGCTCAGAGTAGAACCATTGCTCCTTCATATTGAAAGGAGCCAGTTTAGGTTTTTCAAGCATCTGATCAAGACATCTGCATTGTGCCTCCCTGTGGACATATTCTGGGCATGTCCAACTGGGTGAAGACCCAGATCCAGAACACACTGGAGGTATTACACATCCCATCTGGCCTCGGCATGCCTCAGGATTCACTAGGGGGAGCTTGGGGATGTGGCTAGGGGGAATGACGTCACTACAACCTTGCTTAGCCTTCAGCCACCACAACTGGTTCTCCTATATATTTTAGAAGGTGGTTGGATGTGCATATGTGCCATAATGCATGTGCACTTTGTTATAGTGTATAAGTAGACATAGGCCATCACTGTGAGACTACTGTGTGTCCAATGGGAATGGGCACTGTTGTCTTTGTGTAAGCCTAATCCATCACCTTGAGGTGTGTTTGTGTGTCTGTGTCAGTCTGTGTGTGTCTGGCAGAGACTGATAACGACTGTGCATCAACTCTGTTCAACTGACACCTGTCTGTCAAAGCAGGAAAGGGCTTGGCAGAGATAGAGAGTAGTAGCAGTATATTTGCACACGCACATAAATCAAGTGGCAGACTATGGACACAGTGTAGTGGCCATTTTCCATTGTTTTGTCTTCACAAGACAGGAAAAACCAGAAGTTACTGAAACATTATTGTCCTTGTATGGCTCACTTCAAATCTGAGAATAACTGAAGGTGTATAAGATGTATTTTACTATCCACTTCCTTTTCCAGTCTCTGATTTCTTTCAGACAACTAAAGCTTTAGCTTTATTTTTTTTGCAAATTTGCTGCATACACACACAAGCATTCATATAGTGAGCAAATCACAGATGCATTCAAATCTACATGTAACCAAAAATAGAAGCTGCATTACACGTGAAAACACACACGTGCGTAGAAATACAGTTCGCGCACGTTTTACTCCTCTCCTCCATTCCCATAACCCTAGACTGGTGGGGCCATTGTGTTGTTGTTGAGGATTCACATCATTGTTTGTCTCCCCCTGGCTCCTGTGATCCCCTATAAGAACACCAAGCCCTTTGATTGGACTGCCTGACGTCCGGAGGAGATTTACTCTTGTCATGTATTGATCAGTACCGGAGGGCTGCGCATGTGTGTGTATAGATGTGTCTGTGTGTGTCTTTATGAGCTTGTTTTTTTGTTCTTTGTGGCCTGGGTGTGTGTGTGTGTGTGTATTTGTGTGTGGAGATTTTTTTTTATTGTGTGCCAGCAAACCCTTTTGGCCCCTGCACACGCCCCAGGCTGTAAGCACTGCTGTTGAACTGCTAAACAGTGGCCCTACATGTAGTGACTACTCCACAACACACACAGACTCTCAGAATCACACACACACACACATACACACACACACACACACACACACACACACACACACACACACACACACACTCACATACACACACTGGAGGTAGTTCTCTTACAGAGAATATTTTGGCTTGTCATCCCTGCTGAAAAGCACAAGATTGTGCACAGATTGTAGAATATCTTTTTTCTGAATAAAAACGTATGAGTGTTTTTAATTACTTGGACTTGCTGTGGGTCTTGGATATGCAGTGCCTTACAACAATAATGTAACAACCTTTATCTTTCATACTTTTCATATACCTGTGAAAGGTGCTTCCATAATTAGCCGTTTCAGGCAAGTTTGTAGGATATATGTTCTATTTTTTTACATCAGTGCCTGCATGATCTTACAAACTTGAAGCATTTTTTTCCTCCCTTTTTGTTCTTTATGTTTTTGAATGGCCCTTTGTGTCCTCGTGTGTGAAAAGGTTCAGAGTTAGCTAGTTATTAAAGAGGATGTCTTTAAGCTGCTCATTTGATCCCCATCTCCATGCCCTAATCCTCGTCCTCTCTAAATTGGCCCTCTGGCTGTAGTGATTTTGGTACTAGCCAACCTAAGAGCTCTTAACAAACAGACACAGACACATACACATGTAGGAAAAAAAGCACCTTCCATGTATATATTTGAATTGTGTGTGTTGTGTGTGTGTGTGTGTGTGTGTGTGTGTGTGTGTGTGTGTGTGTGTGTGTGTGTGTGTGTGTGTGTGTGTGTGTGTGTGTGTGTGTGTGTGTGTGTGTGTGTGTGTGTGTGTGTGTGTGTGTGTGTGTGTGTGTGTGTGTGTGTGTACACATACCCCCCTCCATCATTTTGTCTCTCCCATGGCTGAGAATGAGTGATAAATTCACCCCTTAATCTCTGTCTGGATTATTCCACATGCAGGATTTAGGTCAATTGAATGTAACCCTTGACTAGTGACAGTGAATATCTATTAGGCTGTAAATAACAGAATAGGATCTCCGACTGTTAGTTAATGAGCTGTGTATTCCTTAAGGGTAAACACAGCTCTCAGATCACGGAAAAGAGCTAAAGATGCCTTACTCTATCAAGAATTGGACGATGGTTATGATTTCTGCTCATTGTCTTTAATCAGTGCTATTTTTCTTATATTACACTGACATTGAAGTAGAGGACCACCTGTGAAAATGGTTCTACAGTGCTAGCAGTTTGAAATTTAATTTAATTAAACTGGTTTAACTCTTCTTGCCTAGAATGACTACGTCAAAGCAAACTTGAGCTGCTGACTTGGATGATTGGGAATTTTAGTAGACAATTCACGCTTGTTTTATTTAGTTAAATCTGCCATGAGTCAATTTATATATACTCTTATTTAATTTTTCTATATTTTATTATTATTTTAATCTGTTTGGGCTTTGTATTATGTGATCATGTTGGCTTTCTTACACGTCTTGTTTGAATTTCTGAATTTCTGAGCTCTGTATGTGTATATTTGTCTATATTCGTTGCTAATAGACAAACTGCAACACTCCACATACTGTCGGCTTCAAGCCTCCAGCTACTCGCTAAGCACTCTCCTGTGACAACCACCACTGGCTTTCTAAACGGCACCTGGTCCACCTGTTTGAAATTAAGGGAGGAGTGGAGATGTTTGTTGCTATTCAATATTGTTCATGTACGATTACCGTCATTATTGTAATGCACAATGAGTGTTTTTGTGTGTTTTTACTTACGTTTGTGTATGCGTGTGTAGACATTGTACTTCTTGCTTGTTTGGTTATATTGTGCACTGTCCAAGAGTAAGTTGTACTTTTTTTTGTGTGTGTACTGCATATTCTCCTGTCTCTACCTTTCCCTACACTGACCATCTATTCCAAGGTCAGCTTTTCAGCAGGCTTACAAGGGAATGATACAGAAGATTATTGCCTCGATCAATAAGCTCAAAATGAAGCAAAGGGGAGTTTACTTTATTGACTTTCTCGTGTACAGTGGCAGTTTTAACATTTAATTGTCTCTCTGTATTTAGAGCAAACTCCCATTTAGTGCCCGACAACTGTGGCATCCCAGGCCTTCCTCGTCTCACTTGCCATTCACTCGGGCACCATTTGAAACAGCCCTTCATAGCTTAATTATTAACAGTGTTATGCTGCCCTGTTGTACTGTGAGACATTCAGAAAGCAAATAAATAAATGAATGGCTGTATTTTCAGTAGCTCTCTGTCTTTCGCTCTCTGATGCATGATTCTCTATCTGTGGAGATTTTAGCAAAACTTGGGGCGTGTTTGATATCAAAGCTGTGTTCCCTCAGCTTTCAATCGACAGGGCAACCAACCCTCAGGTCCATATTCCTACAAGGGAGCGTGAGGCGAAACCGAAGAGAATCTGAGTGTGTCAAACTCAATATTCCTCCATAATGTACTAGGCCTCTCTGGCGCATGCTTGATCAATTTCATTTATTCATCTGTCAGGCAGAGCTATCCCTCTTGTTTTTCCATATCCATTTCATCATCCTCTTCTTTTTTTATTCCTTCTTCTCCTCCCCCTTCAGGCTCTGGCCAGTGAAATACTTTTAGACGTTCAAGAGGTCAAGCAGCAGTTGATGAAGAGGAGGAGGTTGAGGCAGGCCAGTGCTGTTGCAGTAAAGGGCGGCCTCTCAGCCAAGTCTATGATCAAAGCCAAGTCCATCGCTGCCTCCATCCTCAATATGTCAGAGAATGAACTCGCAGACATAATGGACACTGATCAGGTAAGGCCAAGGGACAGTGGGCCAACATTTTATACAAATGCTAACGTGAGGATCTATATCAAGTCTGGATTATGCCCACAGCACTCAACATACCTATAATAGATTTTCTGTACTGTAAAATTTAGAAACATCCTAAAAGTTTTCAGGGGGTTTTGCTTAGTGATTGCACCAGAGGACTTGGAAAGACATTATATCATCAATATTTATTTGTAGTGTTGCGTATCTTTTTTGTCAATTGAAACTAAATGAGTGGCAAGGAGCTACAGTAACTTTGGCCTAACCTCTGAGAACAGAAACTGTAAATTAGTGGTGGTGGAGAAGGGAGGAAATAAGGAAAAACAGAAGCCCTCTGTTCCTAGTTCATTTTACCTGTATCTAATGGTATTTAGCCTTGCTGGAAATCTCTGCTTCTGTCTGACCTTCTCCTATTGATGGGTAGATAGATGTGGGCAAGTAAGCAAGGCTGAACACCAATTATTGTTTTGTAAAGTTTAACCACACGCCAAGGCATGTCCCTAATAAGTTGGGAAGCTGAAGTGCAACAGAGAAGGATGTGGCTTCATGTTTAAAGCTAGTGTTCTTGCTCTCAACAAGATCAAAAACCTGTCAACACCTGCAGGTCTTGTCAACTTGATATAAGATTTAATATGGCACAGGTTGAATAAGTACAACTCTTTTCTTACTGGTGAAAGCAGTCGTTGAACTGAAAATTCTTGCTATTGACTGTTACCTGCATGTAAAAGTCTGAGTTTCGCACACTTTTCCAACTTGGCGGTACCTTTCTCTGCCATCGATCATACCTAGCCATGTCATCAATTAGCAACTCCATGTTACAATCAACATCCCATCCCTGGGGACTTCCTCCCATCTATCACAAGATGAGAGATGACACACCAGGCACTTACTCACATTTGAAACCAATTTTAGTCCTTTGCAGCTCTGCTCCACCCAAGAGATGACTGGGAACAGTTTCTCACTTGACGAAAAGTCCCCCTCATCAAAGCTGAAATCTCTGTGGGTAAAATCATTCTCTTCTCCTCACCACCGTTTTTTCTGTCCTATTAATGATGGTTAATGGTGGGCTGCCTTGTGCCTTTACATCATGAGTGTGTTTTTCCTGTTCTGTTAATTGGACATTTATAGATCACAATAAATATTGTGTCACAGAGCAATTTTAACCATTTAGGTGCGTGCACGTTTTACTGAGTGTGGTTTGTAAAGTCAGAAAAAAATCCAAGGAGAAATAGTGTGTGTCTATATCTGTTTCTGAAAGTGTGTTTAGGTGGCTGTCATTTCACATTTGCACCAATTGAAACTCATGCTGGACACAGTAAAAGAGCAGAATGGTAGTCTGTGACTTTATGTAGATCGTAGTCAGCATGGGGTTAGGTAACTCAAAATCAAGTGCACCCTACTTAAACTAATATGAGCGTAACTGTGCTTTTGCTGTGCAGATGAGACTGCAACTAGTCGTGTGCACTTTAAAAATGGATCTCCAGTATACAGCTAGCCTAGGTCTGTCACACATTGTTGTGTGTCAACAATGTGTTGAAAATTATTTAAAATTTTGTTACAGAGCTGAAGTTTTATGATACTTTTTTCAGAATTGTGATTTGTATTGAGCTTTTGCAAAATTTTGTAGATTGTATGTTTGTTTTTTTTTGTTTGTTTTTTTTTTTTTTTGGACTTGAAAACATGACATGAGGTTATCAGGAAGTCCCGGTAGTCTTAAACAAGTCCAACACATAGCAAGTGTATTCATTTATTCACTCACTGGGATTGCTTTTACTTTTCAGTTTTACTTTTAAATGAGAATACTACATTGCCAACATAGCTACTTTTCTCGAGTTTGGCAGATTTCTCTTATCAACAATATTTGCAGAAGTTTTCAACATTGTAGGGCATTGGTACTCGGTTTGGAAATCAATGCATTTTTGAATTTCTGGCGTATCAAAATGTTAAATGAATTATTCCTGGTTGTGGTTATATTTTAGGAGGATATTGGGAACAGATGACCTTCATGTAATTACCACCATCTCTTCCAAAGGCTACATATTTTCTTTCCTCCAGTGCATGAGTCTTGGTTTGTTGATTTGTTCCTTCAAAAAAAAAATTTTTTATTGTTTATTTATTTATTTTATTTATTTTATTTTTTATTTTTTCTATTTTTAATTTATTAATTGATTTTAAAGCTTTTTACCAAAATGCAGAAACTTACAGCTGCTCCCTTACACACTAACACATATAAAAACCCACACAAAATCAATGTTCTGTATGTAGATAGATGCAAAGAAGGCTTATAAATGTGCTCAAACATACCTGCCCCACACATGTATCATTCTGCACACTGTTATTTGCCTCTATCCATTCCATAGCGTGCAACTGAGGACCAGAGAGGGCCGAGCAGCTCCAGGCTCCCTGGGCAACTTGTTGTGGAGTTAATGATGCAGATGTAATAAGGCTATAATTGCTAGGCCAGTTTGTTTTTGCACCCAATGTTAGATGGAGAGTCAACGCTTTGTTATATATCTACCAAGGGTGGACAAGCACACTGACTCTCATGCACACACACTCTTTTGCACACCATGTTCACCCCTGTGGGAGGCTTGAAGGCAGCAGTCACAAGAAGGCTCTCTTCTCTCACCCTTTTTCTCTCTCTCACTAATATAACCACACACTCCCCCCCTTGCTCACCATCTACTTCTCAGTTAGTATAAGCACCAGTCACTAATTAGACATACACTGAAATTAGCCTGGCCCAAGTGCTATCTCAAGGATCACACACAGTGTTCCAGGAAGCTCAGGACGGCTAAGGCGAAACACATTAATTGATCCAAATGTCAATTCTCCATATCTAGGGCCATTGCTTACATACTTGGTCATACATATTGTGACACTTACATATTGTGTCTGTTTTGTATGAAATGCTCACTGTCATCAGATGAAGGGGTACAAGAATGCTGGGCTGCAGGGGGATAAAATGTGCAACAAGATGAAACTTGAGACCTTACTCATTGACAGGATTATGTCCAGTGCAGAATTCTTAAACATCCCAGCCCCTGTCTTTCTGAATGTTTCTGAATTTTGTCCAGAAGAAAGAGGATGGATTCTTCCCAAAAATCAAGGCACACAGCTTTGTTAAATTAGAAAAGTAAATCACCTTTATTTTTGTGGCTACATGTTAAAAAAAAAAAAAAAAAAGACCAAAAGACTGTACTACGAAGCAAGTTCAACATATCTGGGATGTCTTTTCGTTATCTGGCTTCATTAGTCTGCAGCAGTCACAGAACAGTGGTTATCAACTCAGTAAGTTAACCCAGGTTTTTCCGAGCTTGTTCACATAAAAGGGGCAGTGTTTGCAGCATATGATCAATCACAAACATTGACAGCTCTACTGGAGGCAGAGCAGCATATTTTACAAAGAAAGAGCAAACTATAATATTAGACAAATACAAAGAATGAAAACACGTAATCCAGGCTGAATGCAGCAGTTGCTGCTGCCAAATGCAGGAAGGATAGCTGGCAAAAAATTGCCAACTATGTGGATGTGTAAGTTGATAGGCTTATAATATCACTGCCCCATCACTAGAGCACAAGTAGATCTGACTATAATTACCTTAGTGTATTCCATTAAATTAATGTGTTTCTTAGATGTATTCTTATGGCATTTATGACAGTTTTATTATTATTATTCTTTCAGCTGCAACCCACGCGGTGTCAAACGGACTTGGGAGCAAATAAAAATAAATAATAAATAAATAAAAACATAATTCAAAGCAGTAAGAAGGCTTACTTTCATATCTTATAAGTGCAACAAGAAAAAGGCTTTAGTTCTTCAGTCAGTCCCTATTGTGGATGATAGCAGTATACAAAAGCACAAGGAAATGGTTTTGACGTTGCTTGCAGCCAACAGGAAAAAAAAAGGAAATGAAGAAGATCTCCTAAGCCCTCCTAAGAGACCCTCTCACGATCCGCACTGAGCTCCACAGGATCTTCTACAAATGGTGATGCCAATTCCCAAGAGAATTGATTGGTCAGTAGGCGGTGCTTTTATAAAAACTGATCTGTTATCTCGAACGGAGCAGGTTAGGTTTGCAGCATAAGTTACCATGGTGATGTACCCCAGTAAGAAACCCCTGGAAACCCAAGGTTAAACCCACAGTTATCTCGCTGACCCAAAATGTTGCTTTGTAGTACAGGCGTCTGCATGAGTCAGCCACACAGAGTACTGGAAACTAGGAGTCGAATGATTTTTTTTTTTTTTTTGCCAGGGCCGTTCCAATACCGATTATCAAGGATAGTAATCAAGGAGACTGATAACCGATATTTGGAACCAATATGCATTTGCAGTAAAAATGAAAATCACAAACAAACACAAAACTACTACTAAATTAAGTCTATGGACCCCGGCCATGGTGTTAAGGTGTTTCTATTATTTTTTCCACTCCACTTATACCAATGAAGGTAGGTTAAATAACAGAAACACCTCTCTGTATAATGCAATACAGTTCAACGGCACCACACACTACCTCCTCCAAAATGATCAGACAGTTGATTCAATGACTCTCTAAAACAATTTTAATAAAAACTGAACAGTATAACCTTCATGAAGGGAGGATTTATTGCAGGATTGTTGTATTAGCCTGCATTAGTTTTAGCTAGGTGTACCTAATAAACTGCCAACTGAGTGTATATTTGTAATTATCAGTAGTATGCACAGGCTGCAAAGTGCCTGACTGGAATTTATTGGTTGCTTTTAGTGCGGTTTTCACCTGGGAAAAATACCAATGCATATACACCTGGTAGCAAAAAGATGTTCTTTAATTTAATAGTTTTATCATATATCCAACAGCCCCCCCCCCAACTTTTGCAAAATTTTTACACTATTTCTGCTCAAGAACTCATAGCTTTCTCCTTCTTTTAGCAACTTTCTTGCTAATCATACTGTCGCTATTCAGATCTGCTACTTACTTTAGCTTAGCAGTTAGCAATGGTTTCTTTCTCTCCCTCTCAGTCTCCTGCTCTCTCTTGCTCAGTGTGTTTTGGATCAACAGATTAACTTGTTCAACATCGTGATGTTGCAAATGCGTTTCTCTGTATCTGTCTGTACCTGTAGCCTTCGGTGTTGATAGGTTACACTTCACCAGTTATAGCCTATCAGATATTGCTGTGGCCGGGACATTGCTTAAGACCACAGCATGGTGACTACACAGAGAGAGGCAGCTGCATCAGAGCGCATTTTTAAATTAATCAATTTTATCGGCAATCAGATTTTTTTTTTTTTAAACGATTCTTGATCCGAATATCGGAATCCAATAATCGTGATATAATAATAATATAGATGGATTTTCTATTTCCTTTTATGGTACTGAATTTTTTTCACATTGGGAATTTATGCAACATGTGTGCAGTCAGCTGCTCCACAAAACAACTGCACATATTCAGATTGTACAGTAACACTTCCCATTATAATATTTTTCTCAGAGGAGGATTCTCAACAACATAATTGGTCAGATTATGTTTTAGTAGTTTGAAAACCGAAGTTTGTTTGTCTGACTCACATCCATATTGCTATGAATATTGGGTCATCTTCAGAGCACACTGTAGTGAAGTCAGCACCTGAAGCAGACTATCAGGCTTCACATAAATCCTGCATGAGCCGCCATGCGGACGTGTGGCTTTGGACAGTTCCTGCCACTCTAGAATTCCCAGGATTGTGTCTGTTAGGTCTGCCAGGTCTGGAAGCTGCATACATACACACACACACACACACACACACACACACACACACACACACACACACACACCCTTCGTCACATAATTCTGAGCAGCAACACCTGGGGTTCAAAGTGAAGAGGTAGCACATTAGTGCTGAGGAGTACATGGCCATGCAGTCGCTCTTCACCCTGTTCATTAGCAGTAACAAGGCTACCACTCTGTTAGGTCTTTATACATGAGTAGCATGCAAACATATACTGGCATACCCTGCCACTGAGTCTCCAGAGAGTTCCTTCAAGGTCCTGGCTGGTGTGATGCTACAATTCTGCCCTCAAGCAGGAGACACACAGAGGCCAGTGTTAAGATACAGTGGCAGGTTCTCTCTAGAAAAACTATCGAGCACATCTTGAGTCTGACTCACTTGATTTTTTACACAATTCATCCATGTAAAAAACACTAATATTATAGGTGACGCAAGTATTCTCTCTAAACATCAGCATGATGTCTATCACCATTTTTACTTTTCAGTCTGCAACCTGTCCATGAATATATATACATATTGGCCTGTGTTTTGCAGGGAACAGAGGCTCGTTCAGAGAGTCAAAGAGACCAGGAGTGGCTGGACCAGCTAAACCACATCCTGCAGCAAATGGTAAGGCTCACCCGTCTGCAATATCATTACTCATTCCTGCACTTATCAGTGATAAGAAGTCTTGTGTAAACTATTAGCAACCTCCTTTTATAGTAAAATAATTTTTCAGCCCAGTGTAGCTTTAATTTGAGGTTTGATTAGTAGAAGAGGTGTTGTCTGGAGTGTCAGAAGAAATTTTTCTTTTTGAAATGGAGCAGACTGGTACTCTCTCAAAACCAATAATTCTCAAAAAATTGCACTGGTTTTGTGGGACTGTAATCTCTACTGCATTACTGGTTATTAGTCCACCACTATTTCATAATTTTGAAACTACCAGCTGTGGCCTTGAGAGTGCTAACTCTAATATTAAATACAACACTGCTTGACTCATCTCATGGCAAAGAAAATGATACACTTTTCCAACAGGAGGAAGTTTGTTTTCTGCGTTTTCTGCACATTATTTTGTTGAATTTAGTGTTTGTTTCTTGTTTTACAAACAGCTAGATGTTTACATTTACTTATTAATAAGATGTATGCTAATTTGTTAAAAGTTGTTAATATTGCCAGATTTTTTTTTATGTTTTACAGAGCAGAGAGATGTTTTGTGATACATAATTTAAGTTATAATTCCATTTTAGGATTCAATAATAAAGTTACTTGGTGTATTTATGTAGAAATAATTAAAATGCCAAGGTCTTTTAGACTTTTTTTTTGTGAAAAAGTCTTGATTTTCAAGCTTGATCTCTAGGTGTTTGTATTTTCATATTGGTTGGGCGTTTTTGTCTGGCTACCTTTCATACCAAATATTGTAGCCTAACATTGCGGACGTGCTGCTTTGTCAGTCTTCAATGTAGAAACAACTGGACACCAGTTTCACCCAAATCAGTAAATGGAGGATGAATTTTAGTTACCACCCAAATGTGTCCTGCTCCAGGCTCTGAAACAATGATGCAAAAGATAAAACAAAGAAAAGCAAGTACATCCTCACTGTGAGTTTGCGTGTGTGCGTGTTTGTGTGTGTGTGTGTGTGTGTGTGTGTGTGTGTCTTTGTGTGCACAGCCACTCATCTGTGAGTGCTCTGCTGGAGCTTTACTCGAGTGCTGTCAACGTCTGCTCACTGTGATATGTGTATGATTGAGAGTGTCGAGTGTGTGTATGTGTGTCTTGTCTGTGTTCTTGTCAGCGGCTGCCGGAGGCACTCATGCGTCGCCTCCGCACCACGACACATACCAGACACTGTTCTCTTGTTCCCCAGATCTTCTTCTGACCTTTCCACCTTCCTCTCCCCCTCCTACACTAATACACACACTAACACAGACACACACACACTCACAACACTCTACTGAATCTATGTTTTTCCCTTCTAGCTGGACAGCTCTCAGTCCCTGTTCTCTGTCTCTCTCTGCCATCCTCCACTGTCCCGCATTCCTCTCTCTCGCTCTCTCTCGCTCTCTCTCTGGCTCAGACCCCGAGGCAGCTTGTTAGTGGGGAACTAAATATTGATTTGGCGGGCCTGTCGATGCCGGGAGAATGAGCTAGTGTCCACCAGAGACCTCGGCACCAGCAGCCTGCTATCGACGTTTTCCGTGGGCAGAACGGGTGGTAGGGGGGGGTTGCTGGAGCTGGTGTGGGGAGTGGAGGAGGAGAAGAGTGGAGTATGACAAGGCTGAGACTCGCCCCCAGGTCCCTGTGGGGACCGCTGGGACCACCACAGTCATCCCCCCTCACTGAAACAGACTTTTTCTATCCCCTTTCAAGTCCATCTTGTTCTGTTTTTTTGTTTATTTATTTTTTTTATAATTTTTTCTTCTTTTTTCTTATCTCATGATTTCCTCTCGCTCTCTGTGTTTTTAAAACCATACTGTTGGATCAAGGGGACACCAGGCTCTGTCTCCTCCTGTCTCTGTCATATTTTTGTCCTTTTTCCAAAGGGCCGGTATTATATCTGACGCAGACGCTTTTATCACCTGAATGTCGGTCAGATTATGTAGAACTCCCCATTTGAGATTTTTAAGACTGCTATAATAATGTGCCTGTACCACACATGTCCACTGATTCTGAGAAGCCAGAATTTTATTAGTGAGGGAATACACTTCAAGAAGTCTCATACTGTACCCTCTTGGTTTCTTTACTCTCTGTCATAGCTTGTGAAAGGCTCACCAAGCAGAACATCTGTGTAGTGGAAAGGCCTGGCCTGTCACCCTGCCTGTGACACTAATAACACACTCCCCTAACAGTGATATGATCTTACCCCCGAGCTGTACTCACACACACTTCTTTGGATAAAAAAGACACAAAGACATAAATAGACCCAGTGAAAGGAAAGATGAGAGAGATCCATGTCCTTAACTGGCTGGCTGTCACTGAAAGAGGATGAGGATGTGTCCATCTGTGTGTGTGCATGTGTGGGTATGTGTACATATTTGTGTGTGCATGTGCACACTCACGACAGCCTCATCTTGTCACTGTCAGTGCCTAATGGAGCTGCCAGTGGGACAGCACTTTATTATCTCAGTGGCCCTGTCAATAGCAAACCCATCACTCACTCTGTGGTGTGTATGTGTGTGTGTGTCTGAGTCTGAGTCTGAGTCTCTGTGTGTGGGTCATTGTTCGCTATTACTGTCATGCACGGCTACATGTCAACAGAACAAGAAAGAGAGACATCCGCAACACATTGGCAAACAGTACGTGTTGGAGAAATGTGACTGTGTATGTGTTGAGTTACTCCTCCCTTCATGCCAACGAAGTGGCATAGATTTCTAGAGCCCCCTCACTGCTGCCCCACATGTCCACTCAAAACCAAATGAAACATTGCATTCATTTCCTTGTCTCTCACCTCCACTGGTGAGTTAATGAAATCAAACCCTATGCATCTCAGTAGAGAGCCACCGTAAGCAGCGCTCCATAGCCAGGATCGAAGGATGGTGCTATCTAATAATCATGAGCAGGCCAGGGGGTGCACTGTATGGCTCCATAGCAACCCACCATGAATAAGGCCAGCACTGAAGATGGAGTGTCCATGTGGGCCGTCGGGTCCAGGCACAGACCCGGGGAAGCATTGATTTAATTGCCTTTGGTTTATTTGTGGAGTCCTAATTATTGACTTGAGGTAGAATTTAATGGGCCAAGTCTTTATGAAGACAGGGAAATGACTGGCTTCTGCTGCTGGCCAATAATGAACAGGAGGAGCATGTGCATGCAAGCGTGTGCACATGCACGCAAACACACACATTCCCTCCAGATCATTTTTCAGACTCATTTTGTGCACACACATACCCATCTCAAGCCTCATGACAGCATAATAACATTTAAAAAGTCATTGACTCTGTTGATTTCTTTATGAGAGGACAGTGGTTTGGTTTACTGGTATGGGGTGGCGCTGAGGGCCTGCTAATATTTACCTCACAATCACACCCAAGGGAGACGTACAAGCATCACTTCTTATCAGCCTCCCAACTATAACAAGCAGGTGGACATTACATTAAGACAGTACTAGAGACAGGCTGGACCAATCTTGATGGGATATGTTATACAAAAACAAAGGTGTTTATGCAGGACTACAGGTGTGAAATGATTCTTGTAATTTCAAACCCTTATTGAACTGTGGGGAGAGGTTGCTGTAGCTCATTGCTACAACACGAAATGGCATAATTTTTATGGTGTTAAATAACAGACTTCATTTTTGTCACTTCTTATCAAAGGTTCTCACCATACTGAGACTTCATAGGGCATTACATCATTAACCCCCTGTATTAAACATATCAAAGGCTCCATGCTCCATGCATTACAGTGTTAATGTACTGAGAAAGTTTTCTATTGTTGTTAGTGCTGCGGGGGTGAGGGGTAGTGTGTTGTGTTGTGTGGCTCATTATGCCTCTCTAATGACAAGGAACAGCTCTGAGTCCCACACTTCTCTCTGAAGGAAAGTGACTCTAATTAAGCCTCATTTAATGATTGAGCTAATTAAATCAGCCACTCTTTTTTTGTCTCTGTAACTGTGTTTGTATGTGTGTGGAGGGGACTCAAGCTTAGCCTTTGTACTGTAAATATGTCACTAGAACAGTGGCAGGGACTAGGAGGGGGGGTTCCCCGGAAGAGGCTGGTGTGAAAGTTATTGTTCATACCATAGCACATTGTGACTTACTCAGTATATTCAACTTGAATTTCACATGAATAGAAACGGCAGATATAGCTTGCTGGTGCTGTTCTTTTGCCATTTAAAGGGTTGGGGTCATTACTTACCCTGTCAGAGGATAGCAAACAGCACATTTCAGGAGGTTAGATTTGTTAGGATAGGCCAGGTGAATAATATTATCTTGAGGTACTATAATGCTATTTTAGAGCTTTAAGGTAACTGCCAGTCTGATTGCACCCAAGGGTCTTCCTTTGACACACAGTGAACTCGCACTGGCTAGATGTGTCAAATCCCCTTACGTCACAGTACAAACATCGAATTTTTTTTTTTTACCACCATCTTGTTTTTTATGTGACAGTTTGCTGTAGGCACAGCCACTTTTGTTGACTGTCACTGCTTCCCAGTATGTTACCTCGGCCAATGAGCCATACTGCTAATCAGGGGTGTGTTCTTGATTGCTGAATTCTACCTGCATCTCTTTTCTATGGATATCACCTTTCTATATTTATACCCCGATCGTGCCTGAATCACCTCATTTTCACACCTAATGAGTAGGAACCTGAAACAAAGACCCGGTGCTTTCCTGTGTTTAATCTAGGGTGTATTTAGGTCAGATCCCTAACAAATGCATGTTGCACACTGAAATGATGTTTCCAAACAACTTATCAAGAAAAGGAGAGATTTTTAATTACAGTATTTGTGGCCCCAAGTGTCCAATTCCCTTTCATATCAGTCTCTAGTGGCCTAAAGGGGAGAAAAGAGAGGGATCTGTTCCGCTGCAGGGGTAGGTAATTACGAAGGAGAGGGAGAGAATAGGCTTGTCGGTGCTTTGGTGGTTTTCTTACCTGAGCCCCTTTTTGCAATTGTGACATATTCATTATCGGAGATAATCAAATGCAAGGCTTCTTAGTATGGTGCCTTTGTGCTTGGGCTTTTTTTTTTTTTTTTTAAATCTATTTATCATGTTGTTGTTGTTGTTATTCCCCCGTATGATAAATTTGATTTTCAAACAAAAGTGAGAAGATCAAAGATCAAAGAGCTGTTTTTCCCCTCTGTGATAAAACTACTGTAACTACTTCTCCCTTACCTTGAATAGTGGCCTAGATTGGAGACAGTTCACCAGCCAGGGACAGAGATTTATAGCAGGAATCCTTCACCACTTTGAAAAAACCCTTTTCATTCCAGTCAAATGTGACACCTTACTTTGTTACAGTTAATATGAAATTAAGCAATAGTATCCTTCTTTGTTTATTACTGTAAAAATATACCAACTGTATATAAGTTATGATGTTGTTAAAGGTATACAGGTACACTTTCCTGTAAGACTTTTGAAGGACCCAAAAGCATTTCTGCAATAGAATATTGGAGATAAATTAAGCAGCAACATTTACCTAATTTTCTATGGCTATTACATTTATATTGATAAAGAGGTAAACTAGTGAATAACTCAGAAAAAACACTTAGTTGTTATTTGCTGAACGCATGCAGAAATCTGGATGATGTTCACCCTTATATTTTTTTTAGGCTCTCTGAATCCCCCTCCCTCCTCATTTTACTCATTTAGATATCCAGCAGCCTGACACAATCTCTACAACTACTCTGGGCCCCTGGAAATAATTGCACTAACCCGTTCCAAGGGAGAAGACAAAAGAACTGGAATGATCGATCTTTTAAGAAAAAAAAGTTGGTGTGTGTAATGCCACTACCAGACAATGGTCACCGGAGTGCTGCAACTTTGAGCTGCTCCTTGCCTTGAGGTGTGCCCCAGGCTATAGAATAGCAATGTAATTTAATTGGCTCCTAAAAACACCTTTTGCTTGCAGCGCCTGTCCTTGTCTACTCACACACACACACACACACACATATACACACACTTGTCAGTGTCAGTGGCTTTACACGTCAGTTCACTTCTGAAACATGTTCATGAAATCATACCTAGACAAAAGGTCTGCTCTGCAGGGCCTGTTGAATAGTAATGGATGTGAGTTATTATGGCTTAATGCTACAGTAGATATTTCAGTGTTGCCAAAGGGGACAGGACCTCTTACAAAAAAGTGGTTGTGTTGCTTAGCACTGGTGCTGGCTAGGTCTGCCAAAGGGGACAGGGGCCCAGCTAAAGCAACTGTACCATAACATTACCACCAGTTTCTAACACTGCCTTAAGCAGCCCAGGGGATCCAGTAGAGCACCTGCATCGCAGCTTACCTCCAACCACCCTGCAGGGTATTGGTCCCCAGCAAATGTGGCAGGTAGATGAAAGGGTATGATAGTCCTGCTTGTCCCATTTGTGAGACTGAGTGTGAACGCTTGTGTTTCCTTGTGCCAGAATCTGCTGATTTCAGTCACAATAGGGAGACGTAGGCAAACGAATCAGAACTAGAGGTATTTTATTTTAACGCAATAGAATCATTTCTCAACCAAGAGACTAAAAAGTTCTCTCACTGTACTTTGTGATATACAGTATATCCACTTTAATGAAGCATTTTGTTGCATCTCTTTCTCTCATTTCCTGTCATCTCTCCACTGTCTGTGATAAAGACTTAAAATGCCCCAAAAAAACTAAAAAAAATGAAGAATTGACAGTAGATAGGTGTTCTTTCATAGTTTTATTATGTTTTAGGCTTAAATCATACTCATGTTACGTTTATCTAGATCATGTTTACCTGTTATTGTTGTTTACCCATATTCCCGATATCTGTACTTTTAATGATCCGGTCTCCCACTTTGCTGTCCCATAGAGCCTTGTGTTGTGGCTGTGTCTCTATTTTAGTGGGGGTTGTTTGCATAGTTAGTGGCTCTAAGTGCAATTAGCTGATCAGGAAATCGTGTTTGTGTGTGTGTGTGCGTGCGCGTGTGCGCGAAAGAGAGAGAGAGACAGAAAGAGTGAGTTTTCCCAGGAGGACAGAGGCAGAGGGAGATATCTCAGCAGTTACTTCAGTGTAGTGGTTCTCTGAGGAATAGTGCTGTGTGTTTGATGCATCCAGTGCTGTTGGAACTGACTCCCCACTGTAGAACACATGCTCAAGTTTGCACACACACACACTTTCACAGACACTTCCCAGCACACAAGGCCTTGTGTTCCCAGCTCCTGTTACCTTTAATGAAAAATAGAGAAGAGTCAGGGGGCGGGGGGACTGTGTGTGTTTTTGTATGTGTATGCAAGTTTTTGAGGCTCTCACTCTGCAGATGTATTGGAAATTGATAAGATGATGGTTTCAGATCACATCACAGGGATTTTCTGGTCCTTAAAACATGTCAGTTACAGACCTAATTCCAATATGTGTTGTGAGTTTGTGTTAATCACTTCAAAGCAACACAATACCTTGTATTCCCTCCTGGAGATGTTATACAGTAAAGTTTGTTACAGCACTTCAGACTTGTATCAGTCGTTTCTCTATGTATGTTTCAATAGTTTATTTTTGCACGTTCTCTTTTAAGAGATAAAAAGTGAAACATTTCATGACACTGAAGTCACTATTTTCAGTTTGGCCCATCCACTTCTCATGTCAGGCCATGTGACTTGGGAAGTTGCTCAGGGAATTAGTTTGTTTCCCTCACTCAAAAAAGGCTTGAAGTGAATATTTATGGGTGATACAGTATGAATACCTGCCTTTGATCAGGCACCCTAATGACCATAAAATCCTTGTGTTGATTCAGAGCAAAAACAAATTAGCCTCAAATCTGAGGAGAGACCTGCCCAACTCTTTATTTTCACCTTTCCAGAATTTGCACGACAACAATTAGAAAACACGTATAGAAAGTTTCTTCATACTCAACCTTTGTCGTCCTGTATGGTTAAGTGGCCAACAGTTCTCATCCTCTTACCTTCCCAGCACAGATACAGTCCACTAAAAAGACAACAATTCTATAAATGTCCCCAGTGATGCCTAGACTGTTTTGATTATGCCTCGGTGCGTGTCTGCTGAAAAGTGATCAATTTAAGCTTCTGGGGTAAGCATAGTGTGTCTACAGCCCCACCAAAACAAGACAGCAGTTGCCATTTTCCTGTACTTAAACGACAAGTTCACATTTTTTCAGTTTGCTTTGAAATACTTCTCAGAACCCATATTTACAGTTTTTGGTTGCTGTAATTATTCCGCTTGTCACTATTGGCCATGAAGCGATCCCTTTCTGACATGATTCCAATGTAAGATGAGGGACAAAATCCACAGTCCTTTTTCAATGCAAAAATACAGTCTAAGTTATATGTTTATGTTTGTTCTTCCTAAACATTGTTCTTGGAACTGTATCCAAGTACATAAATAGCCACGAGAAACCGGAGTCAAATTCCTTGTACAAATCCTTGTATGCGTAAACAAACGCATACAAGGAATCTGATTATGATTATGATAAAGTTTATATGAAGCAAGTTTATATGGCGCAATCTGAGTTTTCAAAGTCATATGGGTTTCTTTCAAGATTACAGCAATTTTAGCATAAAATACCAACTTCTATTTACATAGAAAATTTTCTCTTGGTGAGCTGCAGTGGAGAGATGGTAACAGAAGGCTATAACTTTGGCAGATACTTCCTTGATTAGTCTAACTTAAACTACTGAGGCCCTACATTACCTTTAGCTAAGCCCAAGAATGAGGACTGTGGATTTTGTCCCCACTTCTCTTACATTGGAATTACTTTAGGAATTAATCTCTTCACTGCCAGTATGAACTGGAGAGAAACACCCAGAACTTCTTAAATGTACATATAGGCAAGTGAATGTTGCTTTAAGACAGACTTGAAAAAATGTGAGCCTTTCTTTTAATACTTAAAAATCATGTATTATCAGTACCTGAGAATGGAAGCTCAGAAAAAAGGAAAGTGTGAAATTAAGTGTTGAAACCACTGCTTCGCAGCCTGTTTTGTGAATTGCTTTGTGAAAACATTCAACGTGAATGGTCCCTCAAAGGTTTCACAAGTCCTCACGCCCCAACTGAGGTTTTCTTGTTTCACAAAACTGAATAGCTGCCAGGTGTCAAAAATCTGACTTTCCTCTAATAGGGGTATATTTGTGTGTTTTCTTCATTTTCTCTAACCCCTTTCTACCACCGCCCCCACACCCTTTTTCTATCCTTCCCCTCCCCTGCAGATCCCCTCTGCCGGCCAGCTAATGGAGGCTGTGCGCGTGAAGATGAAGGAGAGGAAAGTGCTGACAGAAGAGCTGGCCACGCTCACAACACCAGTCAGCGAAAAAGCCTGACTCCCTGGGCTGAGGCTGGGAAAACTGTCATCCTCTTCTTTTTCTCCCTCCCTCCTTCCCTCCCTCACCGGTTCCTACTCAGTGGGAGCTGGGCCGAGCCAAGCTGGGCCAGGGCAGCACAACCAATATTTGTGAGAAAAGCGCTGTCGACTCACTCTGGGCCACTGGCGCAACACAGCAGCACGGCTTTTGTAAATGAGCTCTCGACATCTGTGTTAGCGCTCAGTGTACTATGTCTATCAGACATGGCCCTTTCGCACCAAGATAATTTACAGTGCAGCCAATCTTCCCCACTCTCAATGCAGACCTGGGGTGATAAGGCAAATGGTTACGCTAATGTTTAAGTTAGACTTTTGTTTGGGCTTGTTCGTTTGTTAGTTTTTTTTCTCGTTTTTAAATCTCTTTTACCTCTCCCCCTAATTTATTTGGCACCCCAAGGACCTAAGGGTGCAGGAACTTGACCTAGCAATGCTAAGCCAACATTCTGAGAAAGTCGAGAGTGCGGCACAGAGCAGAATATTCACTGTAAGAGGTTAGATCCATTTATCAGACCTGATTACTCTGCTCTCAGAGACCCTATCCAATGACTGGAGCTCAGTATTTATTTCTGAAATAAATTAATTTTGTTTGAGATGCTTAAAACTATATAAATTGTTACAGCTTCTACTCTGTAAGTATTTGTTCTGTTGATAATTTAATAGGCAATTATGCTAAATATTACTCATTTTCTTTCTCAAAACCTCTTCTTAATTTCAAAATAAAAACTCCTTTCTCTTAATTTTGTCTATATTCTGTTATTCGAAGAGTGCGTTTAATGTTGTGAATTTCATGGCCTTGTTTCTTGTTTAAATGCTCCCTTGTATTTTCTTCATTCCAGCAGTTCAAAGGACTGTCAGTCAGTGTGTGATGGTGACTGAGGATGCTCTAGTGGACAGCAGGGTTCTCACACCTCTGTCATGATTGACAGCTGACTGTTGGCATGGTTCCTGTCTGTAACAAGTGACCCCTGCTGTTGACATCATTAACAAGGGTCCACATGAGCACACACAGCACAGCACAGGGGTGTATTAGAGGAATGGTTCCATCCTTGACATATCTACCTCCAGCCCCTTTTATCTGTTTCCCTTTTTCTCCCTCTGTTATTATTCATGTTGAATATTAAACCATGATCCTGGTCTCCTCTGTCCTTGAGTTGGCTTCCTACACAAGAGACCTCACACTCCTCCCTTTAAATCATCCCTTTTTTTTTACTCCTTTCTTTAACTCTCCTAGCTTTTGTTTTCCTCTTTACCACTTTCCTCTTTTCTTCTTATTATGTATAATTAACAATGGTGTGAAGAATCCTCCGTTCAGGAATTAAAAGAAATAATTCCACTTTTTAATCCCCCCTCCCTTCTCAAATATATGGTAATGATGTCGTTTTCCTTTATCTTTTTATAATAAAGGATTAGGCCAGGACTGTCTCTAGCTGCAACTCGGGGACCAATTTAGCTGGGATCCAGGAGAGACAAACCCTGGTGGTTAATTACCATTCATTAACATAGTTTGCATCTTTTCTTCTTCTCCAATACCCAGGAGCCAGCTATTGTCAATATTTGTCCCATATAAATTTTTCTGCAGTTTTTTTCCAGTCACTGTCCTCCAGCGTAATGCAGCTAATGACAAACATTAATAACTCAGAGAAATCCGGTGGCGCAGTGGGTATAGAAGAGCAAAGCATCGGTGCCACGCAAATTATCTCTGAGCCCCCACCCCTTGCTGTCTGACTGTCTATATTTCTCTCTCTTCCTTTTAGTGTGTAATGCATAGTCAACATGTTTGCTCGCCGAGCCCCGCCATCCGGCCTCGGCTGACACACTCATGCTATTTCTGTGACATATTCAAATGCGGGCCCCCTCAGTTGGTATTCCCTTGGGTTTAATTAACCTGGCCTTGCCTCTGACGCTCCCTCAGTGAAGACGTTAAAATGATCTTGAAAACACCCTTCAAACAGCCCCCCCCCAAGACGCACACACATACATGCACATCCTTGTTTTACTATATTCGTGGGGACCTGTCATTTACTTAATGCATTCCCTGGCCCCTTACCCTAACCATAACCATTACAGCTGAATTACCAACCCCAACCCATACCCTAATCCTAACCCTAAAAAACAAGCCTTAACCCTCAAAAAACCATTTAAACTCGTGGGGTCCAGCATTTTGATCCCTACAAAGCTTTCAGCCTCCACAAGTACAGTGGGCTTCCGGTTTTCAGAACCACAAATATAGTAAAACAAGCCCACACAAGTCTTCCGCTAGGTGCTGTATATGATTCATCTCCTTTTTTTTCTGTGTAGGAATGGCATGCCATACCCTTCTTTTCTTTCTTTCACTCTCTGCTTGTCTTCCACCTTTCCTTTCTTGTACAGCTCATTAAGAGAGGTTTCCTGTGGGAATTACTTTGATCAGTAGTTCCAAATGCAAAGTTTTCCTCCCTTCCCCTTTTATTCATTCCAACACAAACAACTCAGTGTCATTTTGTTTCCTCTGTCTTTATCTCTTTCTCTTACCCCGACTTCTTTTTAAATCCAACTTTCCTGTATTTTCTTCTTTCCACAGATTGAAGCAGGAGATTGTTCCTGGAGGGGTAGAGGAGGTCAAGGTCACGGGTTGACTTTGGGGTTGATCAATGATCTGTGTTTGTGTTGTGTGTGTCCCAAGGCTTTTTTGTTGTACTTTTAAGTTCCCTCTGTCTGGTGTGAGTGCGTGCCACTTGGGTGGGAAGACGGGTAGCCCACAGTACAGAGAACAGTCAAAGCACAAACTATGAATTTCTGCAGCCTCCAACTGATACACAATTAGTCCTTGCAGATCTTGTCAGCCAGCTGTGGAGTGAATAGAAAACAGCCTCTGGTGATTTCCTTTACTTCACTGACACAGTTTCACAGCCTGGCTATTGTTGCCAATACACCAGTCTGCTTTGATTTTTCAGGCACAGACACTTGGCACTGTCTTAAATAACAAGGTACTTGTGACATGAAGCCAAATGTGTTTTTGACAAATGTATAATGTAACATGTTTACAGTTTTCATTGTGTCTATCCATGTTTGATCCACAGAGAGCCAGTTCAGAAACAAAAGGTAGATGCTGTTTACAGTGTGTATGACAGAAATCTCACCACACTTCTTCATTTACCCTGAATGTAGTGTGACCGTTTAGTCAGGCCCCTAATAATAATAATTGTTGTTAAAACTTTTATTTTTCAGACATGGCTTCTCAATACATCCATGTATAATGTTCTTTTTCATTAGATCAGATGCCACCTTAAAAAGAAAAAAAGGAATCTCTGATGCACATATGCTATGTATACAACCTCATTGATCTTCACTTGAACAGGTCCCTTATCCTCCTCTACAGCACTCCAGACATGAAACGGCAGCAGATTATGGGTGGATGCGGCCTGCCGTGGGAAGCTAGGGAGCAGATAAAAAGGCCAGCCACTCAGGGGACTAAAGCTATGTTTTGATGCTGTGTGATAAAGCAGAGGCATAGGGCGAGAGGAAGGGGTAAGTTACAGGATCTCTCTCTCTCTCTCTCTCTCTCTCTCTCTCCCTCTCTCCATATATATATATATATATATATATATCCTTTTTGGATTTCTCTCCCTCCCACCTCTTTGTCTTGTCCATCATGACAAAGCTCTTCCTGCAGTTTTATTGTTCTTTGACACTCACTTTCACTTTCTCCGTCCCTATGGACTGTCCTAAGCCTTGCTCATGGCAGCTGTCTCTCTAAACCCATGGCCTGAGCTCCTGGGGAGAAAAAAAGAGAGAGAGGCAGAATGAGAGAGGGGTTGATCTGGTCTCTAATCCACCTCTTCTTACAGCGTAGGATGGAAGCTGCAGTCCTCGACATCACCTCAGAGAGAAGCGACTCTTTGAATGTGACTACCTGAACCCTCTGGTGTCCTGATGACTAATCTGGGACGTTGCCTCAAATGGTGTAGAAAATGTGGCTCTTAATATCACAGATCAGTCAAACTATCATACTTGGGTGCACTATATTTTTGTCAGAGATTTCATGCTTTCAAATATGCTAAGCTTTAAGCAGGGGATTTTTTTTGTTCTGAGCCTCAGTTCATCAGTTGACACACTACTCATATAGTAACATTTAGTTATGTGCATTCAGAATCAAAACAAACGGCTAAAACAGTATCAGTCTTCATTGGTCCTAGCTGTTATAAAATAGGCAGCCACCCTTTGTTTTGTGTTCCAGCATATATAATAACATCTCTGTCTGGGGTGAATAGCTCCTCAAAGCACCTCTCCACCTTGACTAACTTTTCCAAGTACTCATTAGCGGACTGGCTGAAGTTTGGGCTGGCATATTACCCCCTGTAAAGTAGCACACCTCAGGTAATCACACTAATGAATTCAAGCAACCCCCCCCCCACACACACACACACACACACAAACACACACACTCTCTCACTCACTCACCCACCCACCCACCCACCCCTCATTCCTTTCTCCTTTTCCCTTTACTGACTTTCTCCCTTTCTTCCACAGTGGCGGGTCGGTGCAAGAAGTGCCAAACAACAAAGAAGTGTTTGTTTGCATAATATTAGCACTGCACGCTCGCACACAGTGGCGGGGGCCTGACTGCAGGACTGACTTGAGGCTTCCTGTGAACACAGGTGGAGCAGGGCGAGCATCACTGGGACCAATTAGAGCAGAGCACAGGTACATTAGCATGTTTGAGTGGAGTGGGATGGCGTAGGGGATTGGTAGGCCTTACGAAATACACAAACACATGACCATGGTCTGGTGTGTGTTAGTTGTTTGTCTCCAGTGACATGACTGGCATATGTGTAACAAATGACCCCTGGTCTGCACATCCTGTATTTTCCATCTGCACCTAAACACACACATTTTACTCACATGTACAGTTGCAGCAAGTTTTTCAGGGCTTTATTTATATATTATATTATATTATATACAGATGACCATTTTCTAACGTTTTAAAGATTAATATAAAAAAGTAAAGTCAGGTTCTGGTGGGCTTTTGCCCTCAAATGTGAATAGAAACAAGCAGGAAAGTGTGATTCACATATGTTTTACAGATGCAGACAATGAATGTAACTAACTTGAGAGAGCAGGTGCTCCTGAGCATTAAAAGAGACTATTATTCTTGTCAAAACTACCATGGTAAAAGTAAAGTAAAAATTAAAAGGAACAATTAATTAAGATAACTAAGGATCCCAAGGTATACCCAAGCCCAGTGTTTTCTGTCTGCCCCTATCTTCCCAACCTCCACAGGGAATATCCTGATCAGTTGCCTAAACCACCTGACCTGTCCCCTTACAATGTAGCGGAGCAGCAGCAGTCCCACTACAAGGTCCTGCAATGTAGTCATTGGGAAACACCCTCAGCACACTCCTCAGCCTCCTCAGGAAAGATTAGTATATTAGAAGGGATGGTCCAGCCAGTTGCAATGAAAATTCTTTCCTAGTCATGGAAAACCTCGTTTTGAGAGAGAGCTGGTCGACTAGATACAAGAGGAGTCATGAAAGTTAAACCATTTACCTACAGTCACTTACAGGTTTTACCACAAGAATATGGGGTGACATGACTATTGCCATCCAGCTCTTTTATAAGTTGATTAGGAGTTGTGTTTGTCTGCAGTAAGCATGTTCATGTTGGTGTTGGCCTTCACAAATGTTTTTCTAGTCACAAATTGTTTGTGTTTTAAATCAACACAATCTTTACGCTCAGCTGAGAAGTGAGGAGCATCCAGTCTGGTAACCTCAGCATTGCATCTCTGCTTTTGGCAAATGACACAGTTCTGGTGACCTCATTAGACTGTAATCTCAAGGTCTAATTGAGTGTCAACCCTTCCATGTCTGAGGCCATGGTGCTCTGCTGGAAAATGGTGGGTTGCCCCCTCAGGTTGGGCATGACTTGCTGTCCCAAGTATCTCTTACATATGAGGAAAGATGGAAAATCAGATTGATAAGTATTTTCATAATATTGATTAATGAGGATCTCTGAGGTCTACCTCATTAGCACAGAAAACAGATTTTGACTTAGATGACATTCAGAAAGTATTCATGGGGTCGAAGGAACTGCTTGCAGAGCTCAGAGACAGGATTGTGTCAAGGCACAGATCTGGGGAAGGCTACAAAAAATTGCTACTGCATTGAAGGTTTCTAAAACCACAGTGGCCTCCATAATTCTTCAGTGGAAGAAGTTTGGAAAAACCAGGACTCTTCCTAGAGCTGGCCGCCCAGCCAGACTGAGCAATCTGGGAGAAGGGCCTTGTTAAGAGAGGTGACCGAGAGCTTGATGGTCACTCTCACTGAGCTCCATAGACCCTGTGTGGAGATGGGAAAAACTTCCAGAAGGACTGCCATCACTGCAGCACTCCACTGATCTGGGCTTTATGGTTTCCAGATGGAAGCCTCTCCTCAGTGAAAGACACATGAAAGCCGCTTAGGTCAAAGCTGAACGGAGCAAAGTACGGAGATATCCTTAATGAAAACCTGGTCCAGAGTGCTCAGGACCTCGGAATGGGCCGAAAGTTCAGCTTCCAACAGGACAATGACCCTAAGCACACAGCCGAGACAATACAGGAGTGGCTTAGGGACAACTCTCTGAATGTCCTAGAGTGGCCCCGCCAGAGCCCTGACTGGAACCCAATGGAACATCTCTGGAGAGACCTGAAAATAGCAACTAAGTACTGAGTAAAGGGTCTGAATACTTGTAAGTGTGTTTCAGTTTTTCCTTTATAATAAACTAGCAAAAATTTCTAAAATTCTGTTTTCACTTGGGGTATTGAGTGTAGATTGATGAGGGGAAAAAATTAATTTAAACGATTTTAGCATAACGCTGCAACATAACAAATTATTAAAAAAGTGAAGGGGTCTGAAAACTTTCTGAATGTACTGTATTGTAGTGTCAGCACTAAACAAATGCCGGAACACTTTAAAGTTATTTACATAAATAGTTTACCATTACTAAAACCAACATTTACCACAGAAATAAGACCTTAGTATACAGTAGAACAATAAGTATCTGGATATAAATATTACACGTGAAAACACCCCCTCTCTCCGTACACGAACATGCTACTGATGCATGTAACAGAAACTCCTATTATTCCAACATTCAGTCAGTGCTGATGACAAAAATGAGACCCATGGTCAGTGCAATAAAGTTAATGGCAACAATCTCATATTTCACTTGAGCTCAGCCTCCATTTGTCTGTACAGTACAGGTGGGATTTATTGTCTCCTGGGTTAAGATATATGGACACTATTCTCAGGCCACGCACGCACATACAGCTCACCGAGCCGCGGGACCAAGCACTTTATCAGAGCTGCCCACCGAGGCCGGTGAGCAGGAGAACTGAGCAAAAAAACTGCACTCAGGTCACTGTCGGCTGGGCTGATGAATCACTCATACCTCTCTGTTCGCCAGCAACAGCTACTCAGATAAAGTAAATGTTTGACATGTAAGGTGTTGCTACAGCGTGTCTGATATAGCCCTGTATGCATGCTGTTTTCACTGCGGAACTTCTGTAATCTGTGAGAGTAATACAGCTCACTGTGTGTTGCATGGCAGTTTAAAATGTCTATCATCATTGCTGCATCATTTCTTACCACTAGGTGGTAGCAAAACATCATAGCTTTGTCGTTGTACATTTACGGGGCTGTGGACACACAGGCTTGCGTAACATAACAAATAAAAGTTTAAATTTTATAGCTGCTCGCATAAAATATTCCGTAGACTTCAGGTTTTGAAAGTTTGGCTCTTTGCATGACTTCTTGTTCTAGATCCATTGCCGATGGTGGCATCAACTGTGTGTGAGCCGTTTTGCATCTTAAAAAAAATCATGACTTAATTGCCATTGCAATTTGATAGTTGTCCTGCCATCGGCACATTTTCAGGATTACTTATTTAACTTAAAGTACCATGTTTCGTTTGCTGTCTTGGTGTAGATAGATCCATGATAGATAATCCTGTTCATTCTTTTTCCATTCCGCTTTAATGTATGTTCAGAAATAGGCCAGAGGATGGCGCCGCTAACATAACAAATGTTACTCTTGATTTCTAAGCAGCATGTGATGGATTTGATCATTACAAGAGTTGAGAATTTAAAAACTTTTTTTTTTTTTTTAAATAGAACAAAAGCAAAATAAGATATTGCATTAGTTAAACTACAGTGATGATAAAATGGAGTTGGCACTTAAGGAACTAAGGCTTTTATAATATTTGAGGAGGAAGAAGAAGGGGTAAATAATAGGAATGAAAATAATAACGTAATAGATACAACACTTCGCAACTGTGTTGTATGCTAAAGGTTGCATGTGTCATGACTGTTTAGAGTGTATTTCCTACACAGAAACATCCTCGAATGGACAGCCTCGATTTGTGTTATTTGAACTCTCCCACGCCGCAGATATGGGCATATTTTGGGATTTGATAGCGCGTTTGGTGATCGTCACTCCGACTCTGGTTCCAGGGCTGTAGTAGTGGCCATATGGGATGCGTCCCTGACTGCCTGCCCAAGTGGTCCCACCACGGTCGCCCAGCCATCTGGCGTCGAGGGGGGCTGCGGCCGAGCTGACCGACGTGTGCAGGTGACTTCTCGGCCTTAATTCGGAGCCTTAACTCTGAAATAGTCCTGCAGTTTCGTGTTGGCTTTTAATCGACTCAGCCGAGGCAGAACGCGGCGATCTTTCTCCGCAATCCGGAATTCTCCCGGAAAGGCCGGGTGTAACAGCAGAAAGGTGCAAATTCGCTGCTCCCGCGGCAAACGCGAATACCCTTGTACGCATTGTCATGTGTTCCAGTGTTACAATGAGTGTGTGTGCCCAGATTAAAGCCCACAGTCACTAACTCCCACTTAATTTGCTTGTACATAAATCAGGCCCCCAGTGTCCCGCTTTGTGCCATAGCAGTTATTGTGCCAGGGCTTTTTGCGCCATTATGCAAAACCATTACGCACGAGTAGCACCTCTGAATTACCTTCCGGCTCTTTTTTTTTTTTTTTTTTTTTTTAACTGATTGATGCCACTAGAAGGTCAAGTTTATGATTTGATGTGTGGTGGCCGATTTTAATTCCCAGGTATGATTTTTGGATCGTTAGGAATCGTATCGTCTACAATGTGGAACGTCACCACGGAGGATTAAAAACAACACAGTGAGGACTTGATGTTAATTAACATCAGCAAACAACATGACTTTAATAGGCAAACACAGTCGTTGAAACAGTGTCACCACAAAGTTCAACAGTGGCTGCTCTTCAGGTGCAGGGGAATGGAAACTTGAGCGTCGACACATCCTTGATAACTGGGTAAACATCTGCTGACGACGATCGCGCGATAAGATCGAAAGCTCGAGAAGGAGCCACTAATGGATCTTCCCGTGAGATTGTTTTGTCGGCTGCTGTTTCCAGGGTCAAGAATCAGCTTGAAATCTTGACCCACATACAATTATTGAACAAAAGTATGTCAGTAAACCTTCTGGCGCCCCAGTGAAATAATAATGCTCGGACTGGGAATGTTGTTTTGTGGGATTTTCGTTGACACACAAGGGGCTGAAAAAATATCAAAGTCGCTTAAGTACGACCCTCAGCTCTCTAAATTTGTGGAGGAATTCACATTTCCATTGTACATTGATTTTCCCAATTAACACCATCGTGTTATCTGTGTGTGTGTGTGTGTGTGTGTGTGTGTGTGTGTGTGTGTGTGTGTGTGTGTGTGTGTGTGTGTGTGTGTGTGTGTGTGTAAGTAAGCATTTCTGTATCTGAGTCCACGGTGCGTTCGTCCAGGCTACTACTCTCTTTTACCATGTAGAGTCCATCCGACTGGTAGAGTAGGAGGCAGTTTGGTTGGTTAGTCAGTTGCGTCGAAGTGGGACTTGTGTCTCCTCGTTGGTGGGAGCTGTCCAGGGTGCTGGAGATGTGGGCGCACTACTGAAGCTGTCCAGCTTGTCCTTACTAGTTATTGAGGCTCATTTTGAGGTCCAGCACAAACCCTTATTTGGCACCGTAGTGTTTTTACAGTCGTTCTTCCTTTCTTTGATTCTTTCTTTCTTTCTTTGATTCTTTCTTTCTTTCTTTGATTCTTTCTTTCTTTCTTCCCCTCTATCCAATATAGGTTTATGAGCTATAGATCTCATAGTGCACGACCCTCACCTCAAAGCACTGCTCACATTTTAGCCTGAAACCTATAGCATGGATCCACTGCTCTTTTGCATATTATGTTTGGGGACTGTTTATCTTTTCTTCTCGGTATCACCTCATCTCGATCAAGTTCAATCTCCTCGCAGATTGTCGCTCTCGCCCTCCCACTATAAACGAGCTTAGAGGAGAATTTCCCCAGCCTCCTTTTAGAGTACCAGGTCCAGCCGTGGTGAGGAGGCGGCCGCTTTAAAAGGAGCTGGCTCCGACGTCAGCGCCGTTTTAGACGCGTGGCTTTGGTCAGCCCTTTCTCACAGGAGAATCCCTCTGGCGAAGACCAGCGTAGACAGGGGCTATAGCCGCGGCTGCAAGAGCATCACCAGATACCATTAGGGCCGAGATTCCCTCCGCACACACCTGCAGTGTATAATCCCAGCTAGAACCACCGCGTAGCGACCATGTCTGTAGCGGGGCTGAAGAAGCAATTCCACAAAGCCACTCAGGTAAGAGGAGGCGACCTCCTGCACGCCAGGTCTCACTGGATCTTCATGCTGCAAGTGTCACATTGTTTGAGAGCCGTGGAGTGGCGTGTGGGTGGAAGCGGTTCAAGTTCACTCGTATTGCTTTTAAATTGACTCCCGCTGCTGCTGCTGCACTCATGTGTAGTAGTGTCACCTCTGATTCAGATACTCATTGCTGTCCCGGTGCTGAAATGGGCTCCACTGTAAAGACTGGCCTGGTGCAGCATTGCACCAACAGAATGATTTACCGCTCGTTTCACTCTGCAGCCTCCGTCTCAACATGCTGTGGTTATTTGATGCACGACGGGAGGGCAGAAGACAGTCAGTCGGTGTCATAGTTGTGTGTGTGTGTGTGTGTGTGTGGCCGACTGGGAGGCAGATGGCACAGCAATGTGGTGGTAGCGATGTCGGGGACGTCAGTTCCTCTCAGTACCCTTCACATGACATTCCGCGCAGAGAACCAGCAGAGCTGCAGCTCGTGGCAGCCGCTCTCACTTGTAATGCGCCAGTTGCAGCCCGGAATGAAGCACGGTTTAAATCAGCGTTGTTGTTGTTGGGTTTTTTTTTTGGTGTTTTCAACCAGCCACAGTGGGAATTCCAACGTTCATCATGTTACGCAATCGTTAAGTGCGCCTTAACGGAAATCCGCTCCTACCAGCCGCGGCACGCCATGACCTCTGCGCCCTCTAAACGCACTTACCGCCTATTGACGGGTGCCAGCGGTGAATTAAATTGCGTCCTTCCTGTCTAGTGCTTAATCATCTGTTATCATCAGATGTCAGCCCGTTGCATTTGAAAATATTCAGTTCAAGGTTAACAAGGCTCTGAATACAAACCCACCCCACTCATTTCCTAGTCTTAGTTATTTTACTCCCCGGAGCTCAGGCTGGAAGTGCAGCTATCAGTACCTTTGGAGCCAGTCAGAGTTGCGGCCATACATCACCAGTGCTCTTAAATGGGACCTCGACGGTCAAATGCGTGGACACAGACCTGTCCCTGCAGCTCGCCACTAACTCCAGAGCTTTTGAGTGACTTTTATCTCCTGTGCTGAGCTGACAGCTCCGGGGTTCTGAGGGGGGTCGTGTGTTTCTAGGGGTGAGACCGTTCCTCATATTTATGAGCAGTTGTAACTGAGATAGTGGGGAGTAATGACTTAATTCTGACACAAATAATTGCATGTCTGTTGAAGGTCGCTGCCTGTAGATGTTAAACTCTCTGGATTTCATGTTAGACCTGAACAACTGACAGTAAGATAGCAGTCTGTGAGGACAGGAGGTCATTTACATAATGACCAGCTGCGATCCAGTATGGTGATACAATGGAGTCTAATATTGTATTTTTAGTTAATTTATGCTGCTATTAGTTAATTATATTATTGTTAATGCTACACTGACATTTGAGAGGCTTGTGTAGATGATTAAAGCCAGACACAAGAAGGCTGTGATTACTCTAAAATATACCTAAGAGTTACGTCATGTTCAAGGATTAAATAAAAAGAAAGATAATTGGAAGTGGTCATGTTCTGCTGTTAACACACTTCTCAGTTTTAATCAAGAGCTTGTTTGATCGGATTGGAGGTAGACAGCAGCCCACAATGGACATTAGATGGCTGCACAGATTGTGTTAATTCTTTGTGATGAGTCTATTGTCACCCATTAACATAGCCCTCTCTCTCCCGGCAGACATTCCTCTACTGCCTAAAATGTGTCCGTGTGTGTGTGTGTGTGTGTGTGTGTGTGTGTGTGTGTGTGTGTGTGTGTGTGTGTGTGTGTGTGTGTGTGTGTGTGTGTGTGTGTGTGTGTGTGTGTGTGTGTGTGTAAGGTAGGCGTATATCTCAGCATTGATATCTGTAAATATCCGTAAAGTTATGTGGCTCTCGTGTGTATGCATAAAGAGATGTAGTTGAGTTTGTAAAAATACAGTGAATACATCTGAATTTGTAGATTTTTACACAGCACAGTCATGTGATTCAGTCAGCTCTAGGCTCAGAGTTAGCTGTCTCTGTGGTCTCCTGCTGTCGGTTCCTCAACATAAGCCGCCCCCCCCCCCTTCTAAAGCCCCAACATATACACAGACACACACCATGTCTTCTTCCCCAGACTCCCACTGGCAGAAGGCTCCCCTCAACCCCTCTGTTCCCATGCCAGAGCCCTGTAATCCAGGCCCAGATTTACACAGGCAGAGACCCAGCAATCTGGCTACTTGCACGCACACACACACAGTGTCCAGCCATACTTTGGTAAAAAAAAAAAACCACCCCAACACAAGGACGGGAGGTCAGGAGATTAAGGCTTGAGGACAGGGATTTAAATGAATCAGATAGTAATTTGAAAGAATAGATATCTGCATTGATGGCAGTTATTTTACACAAGATGTAAAATCATTGGCTCTTTTTTAATTGTCATGACTCAGCTCAGTTAGGAGGGGACAACATGGATCAAATTACAGCTGCAATAATTAGTCAATCAATCAATTAGCAGATTGACAGAAAATTAATCGGCAATTATTTTGATACTGGATTAAAGCGTCTTTCTTTTTTTTCAAGTAAAAAAAGCCAAAATTGTTTTGGTAGCAGCTTCTGCAGTGTGAGGATTTTCTCTGCTTCTCTGTTGTTGTAAACTGAATATCCTTGGGTTTTGGAATGTTGCTTGGACAAAACAAGACATCTGATGATGTTAACAAGGAGGACTCTGAGAAAATGTGATATTTGATGGAACAATCGATTACTGAAGAAAATGGTCTGCAGATTAATCAGTAATGAATATAATCAGTAGTTGCAGCTCTAGATAAAATCCTCTATCATAGTATATGTAATTTTATATGGCAATATCATTTTATATTTTGTGAAGTTATTAAAATTTGATTGTACATTTTAAAGAAAAAAAACAATTGAGGAACAGTTAATGCTCACTGATTTGCAGCATTACCCAGTTATTAAAGGACTAGCTATCTCAATATAGTCAGTATGGCTATGTCTCTTAACGTTGACAAATTAATATTGTTTTATGATTTATGTTGTCATATTGCCCACACCCCTAAGGACATCCCAGGACAGGGCTTCTTAGTCTTAATGTCTACTGTATAATGACGTAACATATCAAGTTTAAAAAATAAATAAATAAATGAAGCCACAATAGCATCATACTGGTTTATATGTAGACTGGAACAGATTGCATATCCTAAAATGCTGCATTGACCTTATACGGTAGTCCTATGCGTCATTAATTGCTAATTCTCAGTGCAGCTTTGTTTGAAGTTAAGTGTACATCAGCTGGTTTGTGAGACACAGAAAATCCACGTTCCGGAGGCTTGCAGCACTTCTTCATTACTGACTTTATGGACTCTGTTGAGAGAAATGGCTCATAAAAGGTAGAATGCCACAGAGTTACTGGGATTTTATGAGTCTCACATGTACCACACACATGCACCACACAACCTCAGTTTCACCTTCTCACTAGTACATCACTGAGTAATTTATTTCACACCACAACCACAATCACACTTTTCTCTGACAGAAGACTCTCTCTCTCTCACCCAAGGACATCAGGGCTCAGAATGGTGCATTATTAATGGGGGCCATTTTAAAAAGAAGAGAAGCACGGGGCATGAAGGGTAAAACCCAGCAGGTCCACTAGAAACTGCTTTTACTTGTTCATCAACCAAGAAATCCATTACTCATTCTCACCATGGACTATGTAATAAGTGATATAACTCTACAGCCTCTGTAATAGATTCACAGAAATCATTTGTATTTTATCTAAGAAATATAACATCACTCTGCTCTAAAAACCACACCTTGGTTTAAGCAAAGAAGCTGTCTTTTTTTCCTGTACTTTTAAAAGTGACGATTGCTCGCGTATTACATCACAAGTCAACTTCACCTCAGAGTCAAATGAGTCATGCTTTGAACAGATGCTACGTTCATGATGCTTCAGCTCCCATGGAGAGTCGTGTGCGCGTGCGTGCGTGCGTGCGTGCGTGCATGTGAAGGTGTTAATGTGGTTAGGTTTTTTATTTGGGGCTGTAATGTCCACTCGAATGATGGTTCTGAAAAAGAGTGAACTGCACACTGCAGCAGTCTCTGCTTGTCGTTATATTTTAATCAAACCCAAGTTTAAATACCAGTTTTCATATTTATATTAAGGCTGCAGAGTGTATGTTTTAATCTCAGTGGATTGAGTGTGTGCTTCCAGCAGTTAGACAAAGATGTGTTCATTAAATCGAAACTGCAGTAAAGAGAGAGGAGATGAAGAAGATGGCGAGAAAGCTTAAGAAAGTGTGCCAGAGTAAGTGAGGGAAAGGAAACAAAAAGCAGAGTCTTTGGGGGTTTCGGTCTTGCAGCTTTCCAGATAAAATGGTTGTTTTGCTTCTTGTCAATTTCAGAAAGGCTGATGTTAAGGCTGACAAGTTTCTTCACAAGTTCAGCTGGTTTTGCATACATGACGTATAAATGTACTGCGTCTAAATCCAATAAAAAGTGTTTTCCTGTTTTTTGTTTAAGAGTTAGTTGTATTAAATTTCATCTTTAAACACTGGTAAAACCATAGAAATGGGAGATCTTTCATTCCACGTGAATTTAATGGTACCTGTACCTAATGTTCTACTTTGCATCACAACTGCACTTTTGAATACTGAATATAGCCTATTGCTTAAGCAGATCCAAATTAGTCCACTTTCCACAAGACCTTAAAAGAGTTTCATGAGATACGATGTTATTTTAGGGTATTGTGTGCTAAATATACTTGTACCATGTTGTCAGCTTGGCAGCAGATCAACACCATATAGACTATATGCAGTGTTTTAACTGTAACATATAATACTTATATAAGATATTTGTTATGAAATCTGTCACAGTGATAAATTTAGGATCACATTTCCACTGACACCAGTAACACAAGGTTTGTGTAACCAACATGTAGAAAGTTTCTTTCTCTCCGATTGTGATTAAAAAAAAAATACACATGGAAATTCACAAACAGCACAAATTGGAAACGACATGTGAAACTTTCTAAATGAAAATACTAGAATAACTGCAGATTGGTGAACTCCAGGTATCAATGTCACCCATTATCTTCTAGAAATGAGCTCTTCAGCTTTTGAACATGTTAATGAGAAAAGCTGGAAAACACAGCCAAGACACCTTTGAGAAACAGCTGTACGAGAAGCATGAAGTGTCATGTCAGTTGTGGTCTGTATGGAAACAAAACTATCTGTCAAGATACTGTAGCTGCTACATGTATGTGAACATGTGTGATTGTTTGAATCCCCATCTTTGTGAGTAATGGTAGGTGCTGTAGAATCAAGAAGCAGTGATCAAATTTGGGCAGGGTATATTCCCTACAGTGGATAGCAGAGCAGTAATCCTTTATTTTGTAGTCAGCCTTGGTTCAACAAAGAGGTTTCCAAGGGTGTGTGCTGAATACTAATATGAATACTACTTACCCTTATTGTACTGTGTAGCATTTCGATTTTGTCAACTGGAAACCATCTCATTTGATTATCTTGGTCCATTTGAATTTAAATCGTCATGTATCTGTGTGCATATACAGGCCTTTACAGCATTTCTCTCCTTAGCAAATGGTACGCAGTATGCAAGCTTGCATGTGAATGTGCATCGATGTAGATCCGTGCATACCCACGGACAGCAGTGGGGTCCTTGGATGTGACGCCTGCAGGGCTTTAGAGCAGCAGATTGTGAGTGAGTGACTCATCCAGCCTGGATCCTTACTAAGGCCTACTGCAGTGCAGCGTAAAACAGATCCAGCTGGGAGATAACAGATGCGGCGGCAGGGACAAAAATAGTGGAGCAAGGAAAGAGAGATAAGAGAAGACAAGTAAGGGGGAAGAGAGGGAGATACCGAGCACCCATGAGCGGGTAGGGAGCGGCAAAGAGATAGAGGGAGAATTCAGCCAACAGATACTGAAGGCGAGAGCAGGAGGGGGGTATGAGCCAGGTCGGACAGTCGATCTGCAGGGATTTACTTTCTTTGACAGCTTTAGGAGAATTTTCTACCAAGCTGAATTTTGTCAGTTGATATTGGCGCTAACCCAGTCTTATCTTTTTTTTTTAACTTAATTATTCTGGGTATGGGGCCAAGTAATGACTGTTTTGGTTTTTTTTTAAATCAATTAATCAGCCCATTATTTTCTAATTTAATCATCTAAATAATGTTGTGAAAAAAACGTGGAAAATATCCCTGAACCCGATGGGGGCATCTTCACATTACTTGTTTTGTCCAACTAACAGTCCATAACCCAAAAATATTCAATTTACTACAATGTATGACGATCAAAAGCAGTAAAAAGCTAAAACCATAAAATGTTTGTCATTTTGCTTGGAAAATGACTGAAATTCTACTGTAGTCCTTACTGATCACAAACGATGAGTCGTTGCAGCACTAATTCTACGAAAAGAGTGTCTTTTTTTGGAATAGAGTATTGCAGGGTGATGTTTGTGAAGTGTCTCATCAAGGTCAAGTATGTAGTAGTGCTCGTAGTATAACTACCCTATTGCCAGACAAGAACATAAATATTGGACAATTCTCCAAACAGTCATATTAAGTTTTTAAAATCCTTGCTTTCTACATCCATGCATGACAACCATGGTGTGGTTTTGATTCGGAAATGATTATGTTTATGGTAAATAAAAATGGGTTAAATCTCGGGAGCTAAAACAGGTTGAGGGGTTATGCAAAGATTCTGGTTACCGTAAAAAAAAAAGGCAAACGTAAATTGCAGATCTGTGATGGGGCACAAACTCCAGTCTTCTGTTGGAGTTGACCGCTACGCCCTCACTTTCGGTCTCACTACACGTGTGGTGCACTTCTTCCTGCATCGGCACTGAAACTTGGAAACCGTTGGATGTAAATCGTAATGTACAGAATCATCCAGTATTGTTCCTAGGGATACTGGGCTGAGTTTTAGCTGCAGACCTCGTGCTTCATGTGTGCCATGTGCTCATGAGTCAGAGGACAAAAACACATTGTTGAAGTAGTCTCCTCTGGAGTGAATGCTCTTGTCCCGGGAAACCCAGTGCCTCCAGTGTTGGCCAAGTGTGGATCAGCAATGCAGCAAAGTGATACTGCACTGGATCAAATCAAGCGGTACAGTACCTGCAGTAATGTTCCTCCATCCTTTTATCTGGATATATTTCCTTCTCTCACGGTGCCTCAATTACTCTTCACTTTTTCTTATTTGCCTTCCAGCTTAAAAATAAGTTTTTACTCACCATAGTAGAGCCCTTTTCGATCCAGAAACCTTTTCCCTGGCTGCTCTGCTGTCCTTTGCTTGGTCTTGCTAAACAGGCATGAATTTCCATCAGCCCTCTGACAAGTGCAAACAGCAACACTTTGTCAGATATTTGTTCCTGGGTGCTAAAGGCTGGTCCCTTCCTGAAGTTTTCAAACGGGGAAATATTTCACTGGTTCTCAGACACGCTGTGCTATATATTAAGGCAGCAGTGACAGTTTTTTTGACTAGTGTGAGTGTGAGATGTCACCTCCATCACCTCACCTCCAACAAATATTCTCATTCAGTTCGCTGACAGTGCATTAATCATCAAGAGTACGAGTTTTTGTCTCTTGAGCATTTGATACATATGACTCACCTGCTCCAGAGCTGCTACTACACATTGCATCGGAAAGGTGTGGCCAGAAGTCTAACATACTGTATATCTCAATAAATCCCATAGATTTAGTTAAACTATTGAATAAAGGGGAGAGAACTTTAGCAATCATGTTGAATAAACAGTCAGTGGTATCACTTTTGACAGGAGTGCAAATGCAGTAGCCAAAGGGTTGAAAACAGGGCTGTGGAGTTCTCAGTACTCTCACATCAGCTTGTTCTGGAGGTTAATGACAGACGGACACGGTCTGTACAAGCCCTATTCTTAGCTTGTCCTGTGGTTAGATGCTGTTGGCACATTTTGAATAAGAGCGCTGGTGAGGTGATCTCAGTAAATGTCTTCATCCAGAAAAAATGTGAATGAACAATGTTGAGACAGTTTCATCTCTGTCAAAGAAGAAAGATGTGCTGAGTGATGGAAACACTGGTGCATGGTGTTTTGCAGATTCAGTCATTCTTATTTTGACCGTGACAGTCACTGATGGTTTTTGTCTTGTCTATAGAAATTGAGCTGCGGTTCATTACTGTCCTTGGTTTCTCTCTCCTCTTTTCCACTCCCTTTTTTTCTCAGCCGCCTTCTCAGCATCAATATTCAGGCCATGGTTGATGTTTTATTCAGGACTGGTACATTATATATTCTAGGCATCAACCACTGCAGGAGAACCGGGCGATGGCTTTGGGCTTGAAAAGGGAAATTCTCTTAACCTGTTATTAAGCCTTAGGAAAAGGTTTGCCTTATCAAACATAATGAATTGAGAAAAACTAGGGGTGGTCCCGTTGTTTTCAATTTCCCTTTAAAATATGCTTTTAAAGATATTGACCATTAATATGACTTGCATAAAGTTCAGTAATATTACACAAATAAAATAATATATTAGGTTTTTCCTCCGTATTATGATTCCACAGTTAATATGTTGCCATTCTTGCAAAAAGCAAAGCAATTTACTTTTATACATGGCAATAACTGGAAACATTGATAAGAATAAATTCAACCATCATACTCACACACACACACCTCTTCTTCAGGGACATTCAGGTCACATCATTATTACCCAAATCTATAACCCAGGAACCTGCAGTACACTCTCCTCAAAAACCATTTGCCATGTTGGTTAATGGCTTTTGTTATAGCTGCTGACGTGGTGTGGATATAATGAAGGGCAGTGCAACATTATTTGCAGATATGGATTCGTTTACAGCCCTAGAGACCTTGTACAAGGTATTGTCTGTCATGTGTAGTGCATTAACTCAGGGTTAAAGGTCATGGGCCAAACTGAGGTCATGCGCCAAGTCACACAAGACTATCGCACTTTCAGTCAGGATTTGAGACAGAAAAACATATTGCATTAATAAAGTGATGTAGTTGTACAATACGTAACATTAAACAAGACAAGAAGGAGAACAAAAGTCCACAGCCACGCTAGCTGTAATGCTCGATCTAAAGAAAATCGAACTGTTACATGACAAAAGTTGAAGTCCAAAAGTTATTTTTGGTAGCAGTAGTGATGTAATAACTGCCAGAGGGTGGTGTCAAAACAGCAGCCCATTTCATAGGGGTGTGTCATGTTGTGGGCATCAAAGTGTTAAGAGATGTGTGTGGCAGCATTATGCAGTCTAATCGTGATGATGGTGTAATCAGAATGTTATCGTCATAGGTCATTTGTGATATCAAAGTTATTTTTAGCCATGCTAGCCTCATGGCTCTGTGGATGCCAATGGCAGTTTCTCTTCCAGTTGGTCCATCACTTGGGTCCACACTGAAATATTATTAGATGGACTGCCATGAAATTTGCATAGACATTTGAGGTCTCAAGAGGATGAATCCTAATGACTTTGGTGATCCCTGACATTTTCTCCAGCGACAACAGCAGGTTGAGATTTGTAGTTTTGAGTGAAATAGCTCTACTAGATTTAAAGTCTCAGGACCTTCGGAGCTTCTTTGAAATTCATGCTGGATCCACAGAAACAATAGGTACAATCTGGGAGGCATCTAGAGCGTTTATAAGGGGTAAGATTATAGCATATTCTAGTAAAAAGAAAAGAGAAGCACTGAGAAGTAGAGAAAATTTGAATCTCAGCTAAAGGAATAAAAAAGCATTTTGGCAAATAGTTATTGAGACTCATTACTTAATTAATTGTGTGCTTTGAAATTTGATTTAAATGACGTTTATAACAAAATGTGCTCTACTAAGATTGAAAACATTGAAAACAAAAATGGGGAAATGGGGCAAACTATAGGCCTGACAGCTCAAACAAAAAGAGGCCGGCTATGTAATTCCTGGTATTAAAAACAAAAAGGGAGAGGTAGTCACTGATATAAAGGATATCGCTAGGCAGTTCTATTCAAAACTCTATACTTGACAGATAGATTCAGACCCAGACAAGCTGAATGCATTTTTTTTTTCTAAAATCAAACCGAGATATCTTCAGATCAAGTGGAGGACCTGGATTGCCCCATTGTGGATTCAGATGTTAGAGCAGCTTTTCAAGACATGAAACATGGTAAATCTCCAGGATTAGATGGCTTCCCAGTGGAGCACTGGGGGGAAAAAAAACTCATAGATACGCTGGCTCCTATTTTAATTGAAGTTTATTCATGGTCAATTTCTCTTGCTGTGGAGAAGGCATTTGATAGGGTAGAGTGGGGATTTTTAATACGTGTCTTGGAAGCTTTTGGTTTTGGGTCAGGGTTAATGAAGTGGGTTAAAATGATCTATACAGAGCTGAGAGCATCAGTGCTCACAAATGGACAAATGTCCCCTTATTTTTCAGTTTTCTAGGGGATTGAAACAGGGAGATCCGCTTTCGACCTTATTCACTTTTATTTCTGGAACCACTTGTAGTAGAATTAAGGAGTGAGGGCAGAGGGTACAGAACGTGAATTACTTTTGTACGTGTACGGCATTCTTTTGTTATCCTCAGACCCAACTTTGTCAGCCTCTATTCAGTTGAAAAGTTCTCACAGTTATCTGGCTGTAAAACTATTTGTCATAAGTCTGAGGTTAGGTGTTTCATCCAGCAGCAGTTAGTGCATTCCAATTTAAATGGATACCATTAGGGATGAAGTATCTTGGGATAAGACTGAGCGTGGACACGAACAATATAATACAACTGATTATGTCCCCACTGCTTCAGAAACTTTAAAAAAAAAACCTACATAAATGGAAATCAACCAATCTTATGCTTTGGGGAAAAATTAATACCATTAAAATGGTAGTTTCTCTTAACTTTAACTACGTATCAATGATGATACCAATGACAATTTCTATAGGACTTTTCAAGCAGTATAATCAGATAATTAAGGACTATTTATGGGGTGGAAAGAAAGCTAGAATCAGTTTGCAAAAGCTAGAACTTTATAATATTGCATTTGAATTGTCCAAGCTAGCCAAACAATGGGCCAGCTATGGTTCACACCTTGGATGGACACACATAGAATAGGAGATCACAGCCCCATTCAAACCAATCGAGACCTTGTCACAGAATGTTGTAGGTAGTTTGATGGGTGAGGAGAGTAATCCAATCTTTCAGAACTCCTGGGGAGTGGTGGCGAAGATACGTAAGATACTTGGGATATCCCAATGCAGACAAGAGTACTCTTCTATTTGGAATAATCCAACTATTAAAATAGGAAAACCCTGTTTGTGGAAATCCTGACGGGAGAGGAATTTTAATAAGATTGGAGACCTGTCTAAGAATAAGGTGTTTTTGTCATTTCAAGAGGTTAGTGAACATTTCAGACTAAGAGAAAGTAAAAGAAAGAAAGTCTTGTTTCTGAACATTTAGGCATGAACTGTTTATAATATATAAGGCACTCATCATCAGTGTTTCATTCAATGCAAAGTAGCAGTGAGTACAAAATATAATATATAGGCTGACGGGAATGTAACTGTGAAGGTATCTGGTCATAAATCAGTCTGAGTCAAAGTGGTGGACCAGCATTGCTGCCCCCACATCAACACCACAAGCATTGTGTTGAGCAAAATAGAATGACACAACATAACGTGTATTGTAGTAAATACATGTATTCCTTTGCTGGAAGTTAAGGGGGAGAGGCCGTTTGGGCCATAAAAGTGTGGAACAGAAAGGAAGAAAGCAGGGGAAAAAATGATTGAGAGAGGGGATTAAGTATAGCAGAGAGCATGGAAGAGATGAGAGGAGGAAGTAAGGGAGTTAAGTGGAGAGGAGATGAGGATGTTTGGAACAAAAGAGGGAAGGAGGCTGTGTTTTCAGGCAGCTGTAGCATCATGCCCTCGGTCAAAATGCCTAATTTTGCTTGTGAAGGGACAGTAATGAGAGGTTGGAGGGAACAGGATGTGACATATTGTATTTACATGTTTGCTAAAGTGGATGTCAAGCGGACAGCACAGCAGACATGCCTCCTCCAGTTTAAAAAAAAATAATAATAATATTTGATCTCAGCCATGGACGCACACAGTAAACTCACTCACCCTGTGCACACACGGCGCCCTCCCATCAACTGCAGAGCTGAGACTGAATGGCTTGTCAGGGATTATACTCAGATTAATCAGAGCACAGTGACTTTGCATCATAGTGAGGCCGTGTGTGACTCAGAATCAGAGCGCTGCGGCGGTAATCTGTGAAACGTGCTGCATGTGCCGGACCAGAACACCAAATGTACCATGTGATGGGGTCAGAGGTTTTATGACTGCTCCTTACTCTTTTCATCAGAGTGGTATTTTTAGTTGATTTCATCTGGGGATTTTAGACATGACATGCAATTTTGCATTTGTGTAAAACATAGAAAGATGATCATTTGAAGAGACAGATACAGTAAATAAACTCTGTTTTATTTTATTATATATATATATATATATATATATATATATAGTAAATAATTATAACCAAACTTTTACATTATGTGTAATAATTGTGCTAATGTCATTGTTTACTATGCAGTTAAGTTATGAGTAATTTAATCACGCCGCTGCTTTGTGAAAACAAGGCTCTTCATCATCATCTTGATGGTAAACAAAGTTAGTGTTCTGCTGTTTAGACTCAATATGACAAACAGCACCCACAGACTGAGCTGTGGATTAGACACCTTGAATTAAATGTTACCACGTGTTTCCAAAGGATAAGTAGGCGATTGTGTACATCTTCTGAGAGTCAAATAAAGAAATTAGTTGAGGATGTCAGAATTTCCTGGGAAAAAAGGAGTCTGAATATAATTTCAATTGATAAATGTGAAAAATGCCCCATAAAATCTCGTAACAAAATCTTAGTGTCCTAAACCTGAAAATATTCAATTTACCTCACATAAGACAAAGAAATGCTGCAAATCCTCACAACTGCACAACTTCAGGTAAATAGGGGGACTAAAGTAGTGTGTTATCATTGTGGCAAAACCAAAATAAAAAACATTATTTACTAAGAATTTGCTAGGTTTTCTGTTTTTCTTCTTTTTTTGGCATATTTTCTTAACCACTGAGATAAGAGCAACCGTTGTTAACTGAGTTTGCACAGCTTTCAATTCAAAGTGGCTTAAAAACAGATTTAAATCTCCTTAAATGTACAGGCCATGTAAAAACATTCAAAGTGTGTGTATGTCTGGGCTTGAATACATAAATTATTGATTCTCAACCTACTATATTGGCAAGGGCACAAACAAAGACAGACATCTTTGTGTAAATTAGACACCTTGAATCATTTAGACTTCTCAGTGTAAATGTTGCTTTTATTGTCAAGCTTTTAAACTACAACACCTTTGTTTTAAGAAGAGATTCAAGAAATATAAGAGAGGGCTTTCAGTACTAACTTTTAAACCCACATGGGCAAGAACACCTGATTGAAAGCTCCAGAATAACTACTAATAGAGCTTGTGGGATTATTTAGTTGGATGCTATTCTCTTTTTGCCTTTCATTTTGCGGTCTTCTGTCTTGTTATAAATAGTACTTAGACATAATGACTGAAGAAGATGTGCAATTTAATACATTGATTTATGGGCATGAGTAATAGACAAGGTCAGAAGCGGGTCCTTTATTGAATTTCCTCTGATAATATACTGGAACATAATCTGGATTTTGACAGCTTTTTAGTAAATCACCTCTTCCTAGCCAAGGTGTTTTCATTCCAGATTGTTTAATGTAACATTTAATATTTTTAAAGCTGAAAACATAATTTTGTCTGTATAATGTTAGAAAAAAAAGTGAGAAATACCCATTATAATAATTCAGACCAATCAACAAGTCGCTTCAGCTCTAAATATGTAATCATTTTAATATCTATTGACATTTTTATGTTTAGATATATATTCCTCAGCGAACATCTCTCCATGTATGAACATAAAGGTTCAGCAGTAGTCATCAGTATTCTGGGTATCATTACCTTTCTGGTTTGTCAGTCTCCTCCTGTCATGACCTTCTTTATGGACAGGAAATCTAATCAAACCTGACTGGTGTTGAACAGCAGATAGTCAATATCAAATATACAGAATGTTGGTCTGCTGATGCTTTTCAATTTTCCCCTCGTTTGATGGGTCATGCCAGCCACTGGATATATTAATATTATTGTTTATTTTGGGAGGGATTGGCACAGTGTGATTGAAAGACCGGTAGTGTTTGGAGGGCAAGGAATCTGTTTTTTTCCTGCTTTATTGATTTTTAGCCTAAAAGAAAGGCAGCTCGTTTCTTCCAGGATCCATTATTCTGCTGTCGCTGCTGGATGGTCTAGCTTGAAATTAGAAATAAAAGACATTTATCTTCATCATCAACGACAATGAATCGTCTTTCATGCTAGGCAGCGTTTGTTTGGATTCAGTACGAAAAGCTTGCGTCGGTTTCAGGGACCTTGTTCAAGTGTGTTTTCGTGTCTCCTGAACTCTCACTGACCACAGGCACAGTCCGTACACTCTTGGTAGATTATGACAAGATCTTGTTTTCCCTAATGATTCAAACACAGTTACTCTGCAGGCATACTGTCACAGCATATACCCTCTGACACACTGGCCTCTCTCTTTACTTATCTTATTTATTTGTTCCCCCCTTTTGCTGCAAATCCTTTGTCACTCATATCTTTTGTACCTGTCATCTGTTTTCTAATATGTTCAATTTATTATTTTTGTATAAATGTGTATAATGTGCATCTTGCATTACATTATACATTATGTACTATTTATGTGTACTTCATTGTACCAACACATTGCCTTGCACTTAAAATGTAAAATTATTTAAAAGAACAAACCCCATTTTTTTACATGTTTATGCATTGTGGTTATAAATAACAATATATTTTATTACAGAATTTTGAATCATGTTACATTATGGCTTTATGTCCTGTATAGTAAGTTACTAATATGTAATATAATATGCAATAATGTGTTTCGGTACTTTCTCAATTAACTGTTTGATTTATAAAATATCAGAAAAATATTTTTAAAATGTCTATCATAGATTCCTAAAGCCCAGGATGATGTTTTCAGATTGACTTGTTTTGTCAGACTAACAGTCAAAAACCTGAAGATATTCAGTTTACAATCACATCAGACGAAGCAAAACAGAAAATCCTGGCTTTTGAGAAGCTGCAATGAGGACCTTTTTGGCATTACTGCTTGAAAATGATGACTCATCTATTTTCAGAGAAGCTGCCAATTAATTTTCTGTTGATCGGCTACTCTAATTTGACCAGTTGTTTCAGCTCAACAATAAAATTTACTGCAGACGAAGTAGAATTAGAATCTTAGTTGGGCTTTATTTTTGATAAATAGTCATCTGTTCTTTTGGAGGATTATTTTTGACATCGACTGATGGTGTGCAGCTACATTGTTGTGTTAAGTGTGGATTTTTTTAGTTTTTTAAATTACCTGCACAAGGCATCAGTTGAACCGTTGTCTCTCCTCTGTGTGTGTGTGTGTGTGTGTGTGTGTGTTTGTGTTTGTGTGTGTGTTTGTGTTTGTGTTTGTGATTGCATGTGTATTTATGAGTGTGAACACTTTGTGTAAAAGGTAAAACACCTCCGCAGAAACACAAACCAGTGAGGGTCTTTCCTGCTTGGAAACACATGCTAGCTTCTTTCCTGAACCTCCCTCACTGTTTCCCCTGAGACTGATATGATAGAAAACCAACAATCATGGCTTCCCACAACAAGTAAAGAAAGCAGCGGATTTATAAAATGGCTGCTATGTCACTTTCCCCAGAGTTACCTAATGTGATCATGATTTTAAAGTGAATATTATAATCTGTTCTTCCTGGATTCACTGTGTATAAAAGCCTCAGTGCTGAGGTAACTGTCTGGTGACGCACTGCAATCCTCTTGAGTCACTTATAATGCACGACTATGTGCTTAACTTGTGTGTGTGGATTTTGAATATCATTATATTTTATGTATAGGCAGATTCCAGAAATATTATTGATCAGACTGGATGTAATTCAAAGTTGACAAGACAATATAAGGAACACCTTAATATAGAATCAATACAAATTGCACCACTTCAAGATGAAGAAAGTTTCATACGACTTTCTTTATGACTAATAAACTGGCAGAGAGATTTACTGCCCAGAACTTTATTCTGACCAGTAGCTGGGCGATAATCTGTAGGATAAATGATGTGTTTTTTAATCGGTGGATTACAGATACATACACACACACATTGGAGGCAGCAGCCTGAGACTGCGCCTTAATAACAGTCATCAATACTGATTTTCAGTGTTCATTATGGTAGACGACACCATCATTAACTCACGACACTGCTGGGTAAACATTAAAATGATATTACTGTGAACCTACTGTATAAATAAATATGTTTCCCTTTTCAGTTGTGTGCTGGAAAAAGTCAAGTCCCCGACAAGCCTCAAAGTTTTGTCATTATCTCTTCTGAGAGAGACGCTCGTGTTTGAAATGGAAATTCCAGATTGGCGTTCAAGTACAGAGAAAGAGAAAGCTAGTGTGTTGTTTATGGAGCTGGTTGTGCTTCATATGTGTCTCTGCTGCGTGTGTGTGGGGGGGGTCTTTGGTGTGTTTGAGTGAATGGTGAGTCACGGCAAGGATGATTTATCGTTTATAAATCATTGCTTCTGGGTCATGTTCCTCTCTTATCTTTTGGTGGTGAATGAAAATGATACTAATTTTTAAATGTTTTAGTATTCAGTCCCTCCTTTAGCCTAGTCTCAGACCTTGGAAGGTGGGGTTCAGCATGCAGATGTCAGCTTCCTACATAGCTTGCCAGCTACCTAAGTACATCCATGAAAAATGGCAACAGAAAAATGGCCAATAATGTGAAATGCATGGATGATATTGATGCAGCTGTAAAAGTTGTAGTAATTCGAGTTATATTATTAACAACGTTTTTCTTCAATCTTTCATCGGTCAGATCTGCATGATCTTTGTTTTTGAGTGCAAATGACGTTGACAGGATGGACTCGCTACGGATTTTTTTAGGGCAAGAAAAATAAGGGGTGAGTTTGTGCTCAATCAGAACTAGTTCCTAAGACATGTTGTTCGACCAAGTTTTAAAATCAAGCGTTTAAGTTTATCCAAACGGCCACACTTGAAAGTAGTGTGAGAAGCTGACCGTCAACGGGACAGTGGAGACACAATGAGTCTTTTAAATGTGGGGATAGGAGCGCACAATTTCAAACATTCTTTCCTGGAAGACACTAATCTTGTTGCACTTGGTTGCAAACACGAAAGTTGCCACAAATAGTTATGTAACAGCTTGAGCAAGCTTGGGAGAGAAGAAGGCCATTCACAGTGTGCCATTGGTGTTACTGCTGGAGAATCGTTTTCGTAATGTTACAGAAAGGGAATCTCAGGTTCAGATTATTACCTTTAAGAGTTTAATTTAACACCAGGCTGAAAATAAGCATTTTCCTGCCTGGTCTGGTAAAACCTTTTTGAAAGTTTAAAGTCTATTGCACCTCTGACCACACCCAACAGTGATGTCACAGTGCACTGTCCCACCCTGGAGAACACCTCCACATTACTGCAGTGAAGTGAGAAATTAACCACTTAACGTCATCCAAAACAAGATTTTCAGCTGGTGCTGAGCTGCTCCTTAAATGAAGGCAAACAAATGTTATTCTACAATTAAATAAATATATTAAACGCAAAAAAAATTAAACAAAAATTTAAAACATTGAAATTTATTTTTATTGAGTTGTGGTTAGGAGGGTCCCTTCATAATAATATGAAAGCTCAATATCCAGTGTTTAAAAAGGGAAAATATCAGACTATTCTACGGCACCACTCTCTGTTGTGGAGGTGGTTAGACAGGATGTTAAGATGGAAAGAGGATGGATGTCACGAAAGAAAGGACAAGGTATGGACAAAAAGAGAGTCAAAAATAGACTTCAGTAAACAGGTGATACTACCAAATCCGCTGGAAAGGCATTGAGAGGTTAGAAAACAATTGCGAGAGGGAATTATGAACACATTGAGTCTTTCACACCTTCATGCGGTGCCCGGGCAAAACAATAGGTGGTCTGGCAGAGGAATACTTGAAAGTGTGATTGTCCAGAAAATGCTTTGCGTAAGTAATGTAATTTTATGATCAAGCAATTTTAGCACAATAGATGAGATACTTCCAGTGGGTCCAGGTTTAATTTCCCTACTTACAGTTCCACAAAGGCGTATTCTGTGTTACTCTCACTAAAATCCATAAATCACACAGATCACTATAACTGTCGTGTGTGTGCCGTTATTGGCCCCTCCATCTTGGTTTCTTCGTCATCATCACCACATATCTCAGTGCTCAGAAACTCTGGCACGCTTTCCTCCCGCATACTGTGCCAGCTGCTTCTCCCCCTCCTCCCCCTCACCCCTCTCCTCTCTCATTTACCGAGCGGTACATGGATGGATTGGAGTGTGTGCACACATCTCCCCAGCTACAGACTCATCCCTGCTGTTACATAAGAGCCATGCAAAGGCTTACAAATCAGATTATAATAGCCGCAGGCCACTCACCCAGAGAGGATAGAGGTCAGTGAAGCAACATGGCCAACCAGTGGACTGATGCTGGCATGGGCCTGGACAGAGGAAACAGTTGGCCCCCTTTCCTGTCTGGGTGCTCGTCCAGTCAGTTTCTACTTTATACCTGCCTGTCCTTACAGGTACTGAATTGTCTGAACTGACCGGCTAATTTGGGGTACCACTTTTGTTTCCTGGTAGGCCGTGTTAAGACTGTCGTCATTGCTTGTTTCTCAGTGGTTTTGTCAAACATCCCGGCCAGCGGCACTGTTGAATTTTCTCCCCGCTAATGCCACCCCAGGCCTTGATGTTCTGTGGGGATTACTATCATCCTGAAACAGCTGTAGTAGGAGCGGGAACGAGTCACCCCCACGCTGGCTCTGAACACCAGGATTTAAGAGTAACAAATGGATTTTCCCTGATTCCACGAGAGCACAGGTCTATTCTCAGGACAGCCAGTACACTTATAGGTTTGCTCCTAAATAAAGTGTTAATATCCATTCACAGTTTGGTCCTACTGGTGTTGTGTCCTTAGAAATCCTGGTCAGCTGAAGTCAGGGTTTTAACCGTGGCAGCATAGATTCCAGCTAAGGTGACTGCAGTCCGACATATTGTTGAGTCACAGTCCAGCAGTGAGAATACTCGGCACAGTGTTGCATGAGAAATGTGACAATGAGAACAGCGAGGCCTTGAGGTTATTTGGAGTTGAGAAGAGGGAAAAGGGAGAGATAAAGACAGAAGTAGAAAGGAAGGAAGAAAACAAGAGAGGCTCTGAAAAAGAAGTAAAATAAGACAAGACAAAGATCTTCTGGGCATTGTTTGCAATTGTTTTTGACTTCTCAAATTTTGGTATTTCACTGTCATGTTCCCAACTGACCAAGCCTTTCTGTTTCTATACCTCTGTCCTCCTTTATCATTCTTTTCCTCTCTGACAACATACCCGTACAAAATGAGGTGGAAAAAAGGGGGAAAATATACCTGCTGAACCTTAGTGCAGACTGAATGAGAGGGGAAAATGTGATGAGGGTATCGGCTCTTCCCTATGACATACTTGGGGATATTTCCACTCAGATCCTTCCCCACAGTAGGTGAAAAGGGCAGTTAGGGAGCAGGTAGGTGGAGAAGGAGGGGAGGGATATTTTAACATCTCTCCCCTCCTTCAGGAAGAGTCAGATCCTCTCCTGTTATTGTCCAACAGCAGGGGCTAACCTCCTAATAGCCTCGCTAATCACTCTTGTCATTTTTAATCTCCCTCTTCCACCCTGGGCGTATTTAAAGCAGGGGCCTCCGTGTGCCCAGTTGGGATTAGACTAGTGAGTAGGAGAGAAGGGAGGAGGTGTGGGAGGCAGGGGGGGAGGAGAGCAATAGCAGCAGCAATAGCAGCAGCAGCAGCACACTCCTTATGCACCTCACATTGGGCACCATGTGACTGATGCTAATGCAAACAGTACGGTTATGAATGCTAAAAGTATAGGTTGATAGATGCAAAACAGTAAACAGACTGTCGTACACTTAATTATCTTATTACAGTATCCACAGTGCAATAGGTGACGTACTGCATCGATGGACCTCTGCATTCATCCACACATCATGAAGATGCAAAAACATATTAAATTTGCAAATTAAAGCCATCTAATTTTTTGTGATTTTCATTTATCCCATTTTAACATAGAAACAAAATAACAATTAAGAAAAAAAACCATTTTACTCCATTTTTGGCCACATTACTGATGTGGCTCTAAAGATGGCAGTGTCAGGCGGTCAGTCAGTCCACAACTTTGTTTCCAGAATTGTTGGATGGATTGCCATGAAATGTGGTGCAGTTATTTATACCGCACTTAGCATGAATTCTAATAACTTTGGTGATCCTCTGACTTTTTTCTAGCGCCCTCATCAGTCCAAAAATGTCCAGTACTGTGGTTTGTGATCAAATACCTGCAAAACCTCCCATCTTCCCATCAATTAGCTCAATGCTGTGCCCTAAGTGTAGCTTCACACTGCACGGCCTTAGACTCTAAGTTCAGAATGCAGCGACGCGTCTGTTTTTTTGAACAGCTTAAAGGGTACATGTCACTCCGCTGCTCATTGACTTCCACTGACTACCCATGGCCACCCAAATCAGATTCAAGTTACTAATGCTTGCCCCACAGAGTGACTTCTGGGTCTGCACCCATCAGCTTGAACTCAATCATACAGGCCTATGCTCCTTCTCAGCCACTGTGTTCCTCCAAGTAATGTCGTCTAGCATTGCCATCCCTAAATAAAAAGCAATCTCAGTCCAGACTGTTCTCGTTTGTGGTTCCCCGATGGTGGAACGAGCTATTAAAGCAGGGGTATCCCTCTTTATCTTCACAAATCTCTTGAAGACTCATCTCTTCCAATAGCACCTCCTCTCCCAACACCTCTGACACCTTAACATGCCTCACTAGCATTTACTGCGCACTTTCAGTGCACTTCTTTACCTGATCTTATTGAACAGATTTAGTAATTAGTACTTACTTCAAGGTGCCCTACTGTACTGAAGCTGTAGTGTTGTCCCTCATTTGTAAGTGAATAGATCCAATGGTGCATAGTTTGTCTGTACATTATTTAAGCCAAAGCTTTGTACTTTAACAACAAATAGTTATCGTGTTGCGTGAATCCACCATGGGATTGTTTTTCAGGAAGTCCATGAATGAACCCCACATCTTTTCAAAGTCTTTGGGTTTTTTTCCCTTTATAAAACATTTTTCAACCAGGCTGACAGTCCATTTAATCACTGGCTGGGACATGGATTTAGTGGGGGTTTCCAAAACACAGCGGTTGTATTCTTGGCACGTAAATATACCACCTTTTTTTTCTCACTCTTTATGTGGCATACAGTAAGAAATATACCACATAAAGCAAAAGAAGTTCATAATATTAAAGTATTAAAACTTCTTTTTTTTTTTTTTTTTTTTAAATGTCATGGGGAAAATCTGCAAAATAATTTTTCGTTTTTCCTTGTGTTTTTGTTGGGATAGGCTGGCCCAATCCAAAATGTATTTATGATTCAGAGAAACACAAAAACAGATGTAGAAACATGAGAACAATTGAGCCAGCATCATAACCTCAGGCTTGTATATCCATGTGTAGATACGATACTGTAGTACTGATCACACCGTGTTCTAAAGTGAGCGATGTAATCTAATCCTGGACTTCCGTCTAAAAGCAACAACAGACGCTTTCAGTGTCAGAGTGTGTCTCAGGTCGGTTTCCTCGTCAGCTATTTAATAGTATTAGCTCAGGGTGTCTTACACAGGTGTAAAACCCCGCTGTTTAAACCGTCCTGTTGTGTTTGCCAGGAGTGTTTTCATTAATCTCTGTGGGCAGTTCTCTTTTTAGAAAAGAAAACTGTCAGCCTGCAGGTGAATTGTCGCTGTTGATTAAATATACCAGTGTGATTCAATACCGGGTAATTTTTTTTTTTTTTTGTGTGTTTGTTTTGGGGTTTGTTGGGTTTTTTTGGGGGGGGGGGGTAAAAGAGATTGCATCAGTGTTCAATGAAAACCTAAAAGTCTAGAGCAAGTCATTCTTGAAATCATTATGCTAAATTGTTTATTTGAAAAACTTCCATTTTTTATCTTAAACCTCAAAATTTTTTGTTGTGTGCGTTTTAATGTTTCCTGTGGTCTTTTAAAATCTGTATTTTAAATTTTAATAAGTTTTGCTTAATAGGCTATAAATGAATAAATAGATGGTCTCACACCTGACGTTTTGTGGTATTTAGTTCTTGTGGTGCGGGTATTTAAGTAAGTACAGAATATTTATTTTTGATCTCTGTCCTAATTTAAGTTCATGTGGTTTCTGACATGACTACATTGGTGATTGAAAAATATCATTTGAGTGTATGAAATGATCAGTTTGGGCTTGCATTAAAATGCATTCCTTGAGAAGTTGGGGGGTTGCGAGTACAAAATCCCTCTCAGCAGCGAGTACACCGCAAGTTGAGCTGGTTTTCAGCTTCTACATGCTGTTTTGTCACCTGAGGTTGTATCAACGCTGATGTACTCTTAAAAAGATCCACCGTGAGAGCGAGTCAGGACATCCTACTCTCCAACCCTTGTGATGATGCAAGAGATTTTCGGACCGGGAGGGAGGGAGGGCACCCTGCAGCTCCAGGCAGGCTCTCTAGGCTACTTTCCTCTCCCCATTTAGCATATTTAATCTGGTCTGATTTGTTCTACATGGCTGCCAGCTGGAGAAAAATGGAGACTGAAGACAGAGAGCTAAAGCTTTATGTGAACCAGACCTGATGGTTTTCATTAGAAGTTGTATGTTTGCTTTCAGTGAAAGTGAGACATTTTGCGTCCAGCAGTTCAACTTCTGAAATCAACAATATTTGCATATTTAATCTGGATTGTTCGGTGTTGGAGAAGGAGTAGATGTAATTTGAATTTGTTATGTAATTGCACGTTTTTGTGGAGAAACATTATTTGGCACCAATTATTAGTAGTATTTTTAATATGTCAAAAAACATGTCTTTGAATTAAATCACATTAAAGTAGTGTTGAACACAATGGCTGCAGTGTATCAGCAGTATTCTACCCCGAGCTCTGCAGTGAAACCTTGTCTCTTCATTGCCTCTTTGTCTGGAGGCATCATGAATCAACTGCATATTCATTTACTCGCATGTATCAGCACTCTGCACGACAGTCTCCACCACTACCAGTGTGCGTGCTTAATATGTGACGTTGCAAGCTGTGGCGTCACAGGTTACGTATCACCTACGCCACTGCTGTTCCTGGCAGCCAACTGCGCATTTTACTCATCCCAGCAAAGTTCACTTTGCATTGCTGCCGCTGCTGCTCGGTTAACCTTGTCATGTCCTTACCCTGCAGGCAGGCTGAGGAAGCGGAGTGGGAGGGCTAAGAGAGAGTGATGGGTGGAGAATGAAAAGAGAGGTGGTTTTTTTGAGTGGGGGACAGATTACAGACAGACAAAGACATCAGTTATGTGTGAAAGCACAGTGACGTTGCTGGTTCCCCAGGAGGTTTTAGATCTGTTTGGTTTTCTGTCCGTGAGGTGATGTTGGTGATTTGGTTACATTTAGTAACTGACTGGGAGTAAAGGATCAATCATCAGACCTGTGGTTATTGGCTGTGACATGCTATATAGTCCTTTAGTGTCTCTAAGTGTGTGTATGCGCCTAGGTTCATGCATGCATCCTGGTGTGCATCTCCTTTCCATCACTGGACTAAATTGCTGTCTCTTCAGCTTGCAGCCATCAGAGCACAACACCAGCTCTGTCTTTGCTCTCCACTTTGCAAGCGTCTGGGGGTTGAACACGCATTGACAGCAGCCATGGGCAGCAGCGTGCACAGCAGCACTGTTCCTCTTACTCAAAACAGCCACCAACAGCTCATTTTTATTCATTGAGTTTCTCCTCTTCTCCCAAGCTATACGCGGGTCCCCAAAGGCGCTGCTTGCCTGAGTTGTTTTTTATCCATTTAGCTCAAGAAATGACTGACTTCTACTGACTCTGAGCCCCTCTCTATCTCTAAGCCAAAGAAATCCTCCATGTGGGACACACAAAGACTGGCACACAGGCAAATAATTTATGGTTGAATTTAGAGCTCTGAATACCATGTGAGGTGAGGGTGTCTGCATCACTCAAGGCCAACTCCAATGCTCTTACTACAGTAGGCTTCAAGCTCGATCCTCAAAATTTAAAGTACTGCGTGTTTAATGTTAGTGGTGGGAAAAATAGGAATGTTTCCTCCTCAATACAAGCAATGAGATAAGAGCTTATATTTCTGCTGGTGTTCAAAATCCTCTGTCCACAAATGGTCTGCAGAGTCCAGCAAGTACTGAGACTACATTTTTTGATCCTTTGTACTAGGGCTGAAATGATTAGTCAATAAATCAATTAGTTGATCGAGAGAAAATTAGTTGACAACTATTTTGATGTTTGATTTTTCGATTAAGTAATTTTTCAAACAAAAATACCAAACATTCCATGAATATCTTTGGGTTTGGACTGTTGGTTGGATAAAACAAGCAAATCGATGACACTACGCTTTAGAAAATTGTGAGGAACACTTTTCACAATTTTATCATATCATAGACCAAATGACTGAGTTAATTCAGAATATAATTGTCAGATCAATTGATAATAAAAAAATTTAGCAGATTTTAAGTTTTTTTTGGATTTTAGCAGTGCAGAGCAGCAGCTTGGAAATGGCTTGGAAGTGACTGCTGGTTCACATGTGGTCACTATTTCATACTTGTTCCGTTGTCTGACAACAGAAAGAGAAAAACATGTACATGAGAGGAGCTTTATTGGAAATTTGGCTGTATTAAATTACTGTGTATGTGAGAGCAGAGAGTAGGAGAGAAGCAAGCAGATAAAGGGCTGTCCAGCCAGGTTTGACATCATCTTGTTTAGCGTAAATACCAGTTTCTTCTAAAACCAGGTAGTAGTTACATGTAACTGCATTTCTAATGTATCCTAGGTGTAAAATAGTACAGTATGTGATTAGGTGGCTTGGATGAACACCAGAAGTGTCACTATGTACATGGGTTGTGTTGGCACAGCTGTGGACCGAGTCGTAACACATACAGTCAGTAATGCTATTTTACAGCCATCCTCACCTCCACCTTAGCAGCTCAGATTATCATTGTTTGCCAGGCGGTGATGATGCCTTTGCGAGGCATGTATCACCATTAGCCATCAAGCCTGATGGGGGGAGGGGGGGTCGACGCAGGAGAAAGGTGGTGAGAGAAATAACAGGAAGTTACAGACACTGAGATGTACACACTAGTGTACCTGGTAAGCCAGGCAAGGGCAGATACCTGTTTCCATGGCAACCAGCTCAAGGAGGATTTGACGACATCGTAGTGATGTGTAGGTGAAACTAATGACAGGAAATGCAGCTCGCTACTAGGCTTCCACCGTGTGTGTGTGTGTGTGTGTGTGTTTTGCTTTGCTGTCAGAATATTGAGCTGTTTCACAAGTGGGATCAGAAGAGACTTTGCTGAGATGACTCATAGAGCACCTCAGAAAGTCTTACACTGCATAAACTGCTGTCACAGGCTCTGTCAGTCACGGATCACCCTCTGTGTTTTGTCCCTGGAAAAATACATCTCATTTTTACTTGCTTTATTCCAAAGACTGCTAAACTCAAAGATCATTCATCCCCTCTCCTACAACAACAGTGCCAGTGTAAAAACGAGCATGAATATTGAATAACCACAAATATCAAATTCACTTTTCCTGTCCAAGAAGTACATGTACAGTGTGTATTTTCTGTCTGTTACTCGAGGAAAGACTTCATCCACTGACCTTTGCTTTCGTCAGTCACGCATTGTGGTGTTTTTCCTCTCTTCGTCCCTCCTCTGAGGGCCGTGTCTGGCCTTGTTGTGTCAGATTACTGCCCCCTCAAGGCATGTGGTTACATCACAGATTGGAGCTGGATGGTGGCAGAGCTAGAAGTATTATCAGCAGACAGAGAGTGAAGGGACGTGAGCCCAGAGGAATTTTTTTCTGGTTGTATGTCTGTGCACATGGATCTGTGCCCTGTCTGAAGCTATAAGGGCCAACGCTTATCTCAGCATTACTGAACAGTGATCTGACATTGTCATTTTAAAGTCAGGCACTAACACGCTGTCTTTGTCTAGACTGAGTAAGAGGGGTGTGTGTGCATAAAAAATGTAGGTAGAAAAATGTGCGCCTATGTTAGCTGCAAACTATACGTTGGCGTGTGATTGTGCCATTGTGGTTTGTGTGTACAAATTGTCACATAAGGTCTCTAAGGAGTTCGAAGGAAAATCTGAGGGGTCACAAGATGATTAACAGGATAAGTAAAATGTTTTTAAAAACATTTCTGTTGCACAAAATTATGTTTATTTTTCTGACTTTTCTGAAATTTTTTTTATTTTTTATTTTTAATTATTTTTCATTCCCTCAGGTCCTCTAAAATAGTTCAACGAACCAATCTGAGAAGCGAAAAAATCATTCTTTGAAGTACTCAGAACTTAAAGACCCTGCAACAAACGGTCACAAACAAGACATTGCTTCATTAGAAGGAGTCTCAAGCTAAAAAGGTTGGGAACCATTGCTGTAGAAAGAGTTTAGCTGTTCAAGAGACACCCATTAAAAAGGCCAGGTTTATTCCATTAGAGATCATTATCAGAGGTGTGAAGATCACTAACACACTCCTGACGTTGTTATCTATGAGCGCTGGTGAGAGGTGAGGTTCATATTGCCATATGGTCATTAATAAAATAGCTTTTTATGTGAGGCACAAGGTCAAGCTGATAATTGTGCATTTGTTTGCTGACATTATCTTTAGAATGGAGAGGTTGTGTCCTGGTGATACTGCAGACAGACTGGTTCACACTTCTCATCCTGACAGGGCAAACCACTCTCTTATTGACATCTACGTTACATGTCACTTAATATGTAATTTACTAATGAACTTTATCTTTTTCATCCTACTGATTCATCAGTAAAGTTAGAGTTTCAAATAAATACATAACATAATAATATAAACATCTCCATTTTGCTCTGAACAAAAACAGTTTGCGAAAGGAATCTTACAAATCTTAATCTGTGAGAAATCTTTTATTTATCATATCTGTTCAGAGTGTCCATGTGCAGCACTTGGAGTTCTTTTCCCTTGTTCTTGTTCCCTTCACCACTCCTCTATATACAATGGCTGAGGTTGTTTTTCATGTCATTTCAATCATGAACTTCATTTCAGTACTGAGAACTGTTGAATTGGATTTGACCTCTCTGGAATTTGCAAAATGTAATATTTCTACCCACTGCGCTTCAATTTAGTCAAACTTTTAAAAGTTAAAAGCTAAAATCTTAACATGTTCATTTCATTCGGTCTTTTTTGCAGAAAGTGAGCGAGAAAGTTGGAGGAGCAGAAGGAACGAAGCTCGATGTGGACTTCACTGAAATGGAAAAGGCAAGACTAAACTCTATTCAATTTCCCCTTACCATCTTGTTGAAAATGACAACCAATGCTAGAGATTATTACTAGATTCAATACTAGACAATCATTCAATCAACCATGAATGTTGTGGGATCCCAACAGGTCTGTGCAGGAGCCTACCAAATGATTACACCAACAGTAACAATGGTCCAACAGTGTTATCCTGCATAATTGAGCCCATTCAGAGAAGGTTTAAGTGGAGTTAAAACTGGACAAAAATTTCTTAACAGTCGGAAAACTCAATTCACTACTCTAATAGGCTAACTCTTCTTCAGAAGTCCCAATCAAACCCAGAAATCTTCACTGCGGTTTTTTTGCCCATAGTGGCATCATGTTCCTGCTCTGCCACTATTTTGTATAACCCGTATTTAATCCAGAATTTTTAATGACTCTCATATCTTTGATATCTTGGTGTGTATTTCCACAAACATGTGCCTGCCTTAAAGGTGCTATATGTACGCTTTTGCTATTGCTACATAACCAACATTAGCATGAACAGCAGTTTACTTACCAGTCTAGAAGAAATGTTGCATATTCAGCATCAAAATTCATTCCTTTACTCACCAAGAGCTGCCTCCAGCGGTGGAAAGCAACGCCAATGTTAACTCTTGTTTTGCTTCTATTTCTATCACTTCTTTTCTTCTACTGAAGTTAGCATGCTAACCAGCTAGCCCCAACCAGTCCCATTTCGTAACACTAGTTTTTGATAGTGAGTCACTGTATTGTCCAGTCTAGAGGGCGTATTCTAACTTCTTGTCTTGTAAACGCAACGATGGCTGAAGCTCTTGGCAAGCCACCATCACCACCACCTGCTCACGGCAAGAAACCACATTCAGCAGCAGAGAAAAATTAACAATAGCACCTTTAAAACATCCTAGCCCTGAATAACATATTGCATGTTTTTTTTTCCCATACATGACCATTAATACATACTTGTGTTTACGTATTTTTAAACATCAACGCATGTTAGTGCATGTGTGAATTTACATGTGATCACTTGTTTTTACATATAAGTGGTTCTAGTATGGTGTTTAAAGAGGGACTGGTGAGTCTCATTACACTGAAACGAGAACACAGAGGGGATGCTGGCTCTCAGCTCTGCACGTCTTTCTCTCACCATCAAGCTGCAGAACAAAGCAACACTTTCTTTTGTCCTTTTTTTTAAAATCTGCTAGATTGTTGGTTTAAGGATCCATACATTGTTTTATTGCTGTTATATTCCTCTCATCCTCTCCCACAGTCTTCAGCCGTTACCTATTTTTGTTACTACCCACATCTTTTTCTCAACCATTGTTTCTGTACCTTCTGTTTTTGTCTCCTTCTACGTGTTGTTTTACAATGTGGTATGCAGAAGGTGGACACTACTGCTCGGGCAGTGCTGGACATCATGACCAAGACCACTGAGTATCTGCAGCCAAACCCAGGTGACATAGACCAGCTGTGCATGATGCTAGCGTGTGAATGTGATGGTTTTGTTTATTCGAATATCTTTTAGCCAAAAGGCTAGCCTCCCAAGACTCAATATTAAAATTGGTCAAAAACATTTTGAAAAATATACTTTACATCATATGCATGTACATATCATATGTACATATGACCACACAAACATGCAGTCACTCAGATATACATAGTCATAAAGACGTACACCTATACACATTATGCCCGGTCATCAATTCAATACTTTTGATTGACTTTCAGCATAATGTGATTACATCATGTAATCATTCCACAAATTTCTTTGGCCATATTGATTATTCCCAGCAAACTGATGTAAAAAAAAAAAAAAAAAAAAAAAAAATCTACTTACACATTTTACAGATGAGGGGTTCGGTCTGGTGTAATGCAAAACAGTAGAGCATATTTTATTAATCTGAACATCAGTGTTCCCTATATCTTTGATATATATTGATATCTGAAAATATCCCTATTAATATAATGATTTCAACCATGTCATCCAGCTCTAATTCATACAAAGATACATACAAATACTATTAAAGAGGTACTACACACTTTAACATGTTTTTTGAGCTGTAAACTAAATGATATGACCTTAATGTGATGACTTTTTTTTGTTTGTTTTTGTTTTTTGTTTTTTTTAAAGCTTAATTTATAAAAATCAGCATTTCATTAGTTGAAAATGGCTCAATACGCCATCTGTGGTTTTAAATCAACCTGAATCTTGCAATTTATTTGGGGCTTTTTTACATTATGAAATTTATATTCTTTTTTCTGTCTATATCCATTGACATGATGTTTATCTTACACTAATAACAGTTGATCCTTGAGGCTTATTGGCCCTTTATGCCTTTGATTTTTCCATAACAGTGAAACTGAATATTCTGTCAAATGTTCTGCTACTAGTGGGAACTGGTTAGAAACTCTCACATGAAATAACCACCAAATTAACTGCAAACTACAGTCAAGCATTTTAACAGGGTTCACTTTGGTGCCTCAGGTATCGTGTTATCTGACTACGAATTTAAGACATGGTCAAACACTTGGCCCAGAGGTGTTTGGTTTCACTTGTGCCTTGTCTTTATAGCCACCAGAGCCAAGATGAGCATGATGAACTCCATGTCACGTATCCGGGGCCAGGAGAAGGGACCAGGCTACACACAGACCGAGACCATCCTGGGAGAGTCCATGCAGAGGTTCGGCAGGGAGCTCGGAGAGGAGTCCACCTTTGGTGAGCCGCATCACATAAAAGCTTCTCAGAAAAAGAGAAGAAACACTTGTATATATTTCACAAGAACAAAGTGGTACAATTTTATCCCCTCAAGGATGCAGTAACAATGTTGTGAAAAATGTATGAGCCCATTTTCCAGACAAGATGCCTGAAGTTTCCTCTGTTATTCACAAGTTGAAGGTATTAAAATGTTGTTTAAAGATTAAAACATGTCTTCAGAATCTGCTGTATATTCTAATGAGATAGTGTTACAAGAGATGAACCTTTTTTCTACACCATACACTGACATTGAAATGTATTTTATACATATGGTTTTAGTTTATGAATGTGTTTCTTTTTTTCAGGCCTTGCTCTGATTGATGCTGGGGAAGCCATGCGTGAGCTTGGAGAGGTTAAGGACGCTCTGGACATGGAGGTCAAGCAGAACTTCATTGATCCACTGCAGAACCTCCATGAAAAAGATCTCAAGGAGATTCAAGTACGAGTACAGAACTCTGTTACACAACAGGGGGAGGAACAAAAACGAATAATCTAAGTCATCTGTAGGTCAAGGATTCAGATTTACCACCTGATCTTCTTTTGCAGCATCACCTGAAGAAACTGGAGGGTCGCCGTCTGGACTTTGATTATAAGAAGAAACGTCAGGGCAAAGTGACAGACGACGAGATCAAACAAGCACTTGAGAAGTTCGACGACTCCAAGGAGATTGCTGAGCAGAGCATGTTCAACCTGCTGGAGAGTGATGTAAGCGTTAGTGGCCTCCCTGCTTGGTGTTAAATAGTTGAATTCCCCATTGACACAACCAGTATTGTTTCCTTACATGTTCTAAGTTTACAACCATGTCTATTTATTATTCCATTACTAACTTTCCACTTTTTCTGAATCCAACTACTACATCCATTTCCATTACCCTCTTGTGCATCTCAAACTATTGCAGTGAATTGGGAGTTGTGACCCCTTTACGTACGGGGAACCCCTATTGTTTTCATTATCAGCTCCACATTAGTCAATTCTACTGTATATGGCTTTGTAAATGTCCTATCAGCCATCCATGGTAACCACTGTTGTTTTTACGCATTCCTTATTCAACCAGATGTCACCTTTAGAGCACACGGTTTTAACATACAAGTTCAGGATCCACATCTAGAGTATTTTGAATTATTGCATATACAATTAACAAATTGGTTATTCCATCAACAGAAAATTAAGCGCAAGCTTTGATGACTGAATAACAGGTCGAGCCATTTGTCAGCAAACATCCCAAATACATGCCATCTCAAATATGAGGATATGCTTTTTTCTGTTTTATGTAAATGCAACATTTTTGGGTTGTGAACTGCTGGTCAGACAAACCATGGAAACGCAAGATGTCACTTTGGCTCTGGAAAAATGGACTTTATCACAATTTTGTGACATTTCATTGACTAAATGATTAATTGAAAAAATAAAAAAATAGTGCACCCCAATCTTAAATTAGAAGTAGCAATCATCAGCCAGTGGTGTCGGTGCGTAGTAAATCCTGTGCTTCTTCTGTGCGTATCAACAGATTGAACAGGTGAGCCAGCTCGCCGCGTTGGTCCACGCTCAGGTAGAGTACCACAGCCGGGCTGCTGAGATCCTCACACAGCTCTCCAGTAAGATCGACGAACGGTCAGTATTGACACTTTTCTGTTCCACCGGGTCTTTTTCTTTCCGCATGCATCGCTGGATGTACTTAAATGTAGGATTTCAGTCACGTTTGAATTACTATTTACCAGTTATTGCCAAAGGAATCGAATGAGGTTCATTTTAATCTCTATTATTTGTGCATTGATGAATTATTTGTTTTCAACTTTGCAGGATAAGGGACATTTCTAACAAACAGAGGAAGGAGTACATGCCTAAACCACGCACGTCTCTGGACTTCTCCATCAGTGAGAACCACAATGGAGGCATCCACAGTGCTCGTTCTCCAGGTGAGACCCAGGATATAAACCTCACTGTTCAGAAACATGTCCACAAACTAGTCCTGGTTCTGCATGCACCCTGTAGTCTCTCAGTGGGGTTGAAACAAATTTCTGTCTCAACAGATGTGAAGACACAACAGTAACATTTGTAGTAGTATTTCCCTTTAAAGGATAGTTTCTGGGCTAGTTTCCATTAATTGACATGTTTCTTTCCTTTAACAACCCTCTCTTTGTTTTTAATTTTCTTTTTAAATTCTCAAATAGAAGTCAATACTGATGCTGGTCAAAATGGCCAAATAAAACAAAAAGACTAAATGCTTCAGATGTATTTGAATGCATTGCATGGTAAATTTAGAGTACATTATACATTACGTTATACAGCATATTTAATCAGTAGACCATACTCATACTTGTACCGTCATAACTCCCACTGATTAATTTTGGTCAATTTGCTTTTCATTTCTTAACATCGAGCTACTGAAATGCAACATTTACTGCAGATGTTTTCACAATAAAAGCCCCCCAGAGGAGAGAATGGATTAAGTCCAGTCAACTACTATAAGCCTTTTAATGCAAGTATGCAGTCCATACTGTACGTGGACTGTCTGTAATAACTAAAAACAGCTACATTGATAAACAAATACTACAAATGGGAGCTAATCAGAAAGAGGGAGCTTTCTTACTTAAATAGTAAGAAAAAGTATATTTGGTTAGTTAGTAGTCTTTTATTTAAACAGTTTCACTGAGACGTCTTTTTTAACAGAGACTTGTGCACAGTAACAAATAGAAAAAAGTACAATCATTAACAACAGAAATAAAGCACAACACACAATTCACATACACTATAGACATTAGTTCCACATTAAAGAAAAAAAATCCAATTGGTCTTTTGTATAGCAGAAGAGAAACATTTTGAGTAACCTGTTTAAAATAAAAGCATGGTGCTTTCATGAATTGAGGTAAATTTGAGAATTTAGGGTGTTTTCTAATTTTATCGTTCTTTTTCCCAGCTCTTTTCCCAACATTTCAGTTATCACCTGTACTGAACAGAATATCCATCAATCCAGAACAAATAAATACAACTCTGCACTTTTCTCTTTCCCCTTATAATTTCTGTTTATTCTTCTAGGGGCAAGGTCTCCAGGTGAGCCAGGATATAAACCTCACTGTTCAGAAACATGTCCACAAACTAGTCCTGGTTCTGCATGCACCCTGTAGTCTCTCAGTGGGGTTGAAACAAATTTCTGTCTCAACAGATGTGAAGACACAACAGTAACATTTGTAGTAGTATTTCCCTTTAAAGGATAGTTTCTGGGCTAGTTTCTATTAATTGACATGTTTCTTTCCTTTAACAACCCTCTCTTTGTTTTTAATTTTCTTTTTAAATTCTCAAATAGAAGTCAATACTGATGCTGGTCAAAATGGCCAAATAAAACAAAAAGACTAAATGCTTCAGATGTATTTGAATGCATTGCATGGTAAATTTAGAGTACATTATACATTACGTTATACAGCATATTTAATCAGTAGACCATACTCATACTTGTACCGTCATAACTCCCACTGATTAATTTTGGTCAATTTGCTTTTCATTTCTTAACATCGAGCTACTGAAATGCAACATTTACTGCAGATGTTTTCACAATAAAAGCCCCCCAGAGGAGAGAATGGATTAAGTCCAGTCAACTACTATAAGCCTTTTAATGCAAGTATGCAGTCCATACTGTACGTGGACTGTCTGTAATAACTGAAAACAGCTACATTGATAAACAAATACTACAAATGGGAGCTAATCAGAAAGAGGGAGCTTTCTTACTTAAATAGTAAGAAAAAGTATATTTGGTTAGTTAGTAGTCTTTTATTTAAACAGTTTCACTGAGACGTCTTTTTTAACAGAGACTTACGTTACGTGCACAGTAACAAATAGAAAAAGTATAATCATTAACAACAGAAATAAAGCACAACACACAATTCACATACATACATAGACATTAGTTCCACATTAAAGAAAAAAAATCCAATTGGTCTTTTGTACAGCAGAAGAGAAACATTTTGATTAACCTGTTTAAAATAAAAGCATGGTGCTTTCATGAATTGAGGTAAATTTGAGAATTTAGGGTGTTTTCTAATTTTATCTTTCTTTTTCCCAGCTCTTTTCCCAACATTTCAGTTATCACCTGTACTGAACAGAATATCCATCAATCCAGAACAAATAAATACAACTCTGCACTTTTCTCTTTCCCCTTATAATTTCTGTTTATTCTTCTAGGGGCAAGGTCTCCAGGTGAGCCAGGTCAAACTTGTGCTTTTTTCTCTGTCAATACGTTAATGTGTCATCAATTCATTTCCTCAGCAGCATTCCGTCATTTCCACTTTAAACTCAAAACCACTTCTGCTGTGTCCTTTCCCCCTCCCCCGTGTTGTTTCCTCTTTCCTCTTTGCAGCAAGGTCTCCAGGTGAGACAAAAGTGAATCCCAGAGAGATATAATTTTTCTTCCATTGCTTCATCTTTCTTGTTTGTTTTTTGTCTATCTCTCTTTGTTTGTCTCTTTTGTAATAAGAAAATTACTCAAATGATATAAACAAACAGCAGAAAAGCAAGTGCCGTCCGATCACTGTGCAAAGAATCCCAGGCCGACATTACCAATGAAAGCTTGCCAGCAGACGAGCATTTGCTATTTCTGTTGTGTTCTCTTCTCGTCAGTCTTCTGACCGGTCTTTTCCTCCTGTTTCTTTGTCTGTCTGCCTCTCTTTCAATTTCTTGTCCAACTTGTGTTTCTTCTTGCTTTGTTGTTTATTGTCTTCTTAATTGCTGCAACTACTCATCATCATTTATCTATCTAAGAATACTATTGCTAAAATTCTGTTTTTCAACTTTGTTTTCTCCTTCCCCCTTTGCAGCAAGATCTCCAGGTGAGCAAGAGTGACTTGGGAAGAGATGCAAAATCTCGCTATCACTCTTATTTTTATCCTTCTTTAAATGGACTTCTGTGGAAATGGTGTTTTGTCTGCATTTTTTGTTTGCAGTGCAGTTCATCTGCAGTGCTGCTTCTGTCTAACCCCTGGTTTCTCTTTGGTCCCCTTTCATTAAATCAATTCCTCTTTTTTTTTCTTTTTTTATGTTAAAGGAATAGTCTGACATTTTGGGAAATGCGCTTATTCACTTGGACTTAGATAATGTCTGGACACTAAATACGAAGCTACAGCCAGCAGCAAGTTAACTTAGCAATTACCTTAGCATAAATACTGGCAGCTGGCGAAAAAGCTGCTTTGATTCTGTCCAAAGGCAACAAAATCTGCCTACCAGAACCCTAAAGCTCACTCACTAATTATTTTTAAGGGGTTATGCGCTTGACTATTTCTTGCCCTGGAGCAGTAACTTCCTGGAATCTCTTGCTGCCTCACAACTGCTCAGAGCCAAGAAATAGTCCCATCAAACAGTGAATTGTTTTTACACTGCGGTTTTTGTAAAGATTAAACAAACAAGATATAATGTGTAAATTAGCGAGCTGTAGAAGTGCTGGATGCACCTTTGGACAGAGCCACGGACCAACGCAGGGAACCAGCTGTAGGGTGCTATTTTACAGGGTTGGGGCAATTAACCAGATTTTCCAAATCAATCAATCAATTAGTTTTTATCGTCAAAGTCTTTTCTCTTGTAAAATCAAAAATACAGTTTGAGGACACTTACCATAAAGCATAAATCTAACCTTTGTGTCTGTTGTCCACCTGATTTTTCCTGTGCGGCATCTTCTTTGCCTCATTGTAGTGCAATAAGCCATAATGGACTCATTACTGCTCTTAGGCCAGAGAGCAGAAAACACCAACCGGTACTTTGAAGTTGTAGTAGGTGTTTCTTCCCTAAAAAGCCACAAGGGTCAATAATGAACCCATTCCACTCTCAAAAACAAAATCAGACAAGCGACGCAAAGATGAGATTTATCTTATCTCTTGTAAAACGCAAGGGATTGGGGTTTAACAAGAGAAAAAACCAGCCAGTACTTCGCAGTGATGACACAGTCCCAGGAATAATGTGCGTATTTCCCACAACACTGAACGAGTCCCTAAAACACTGCCTGCCTAATTAAAATATTTCAGTCACTGATGGTCATGTTTTGTGTCTCTCTCTTGCCTTGTCTTCTCCTCTGTGCTACGTCCTCCATCCCCCCTCACAGCCAGGTCTCCAGGTGAGCCTTTCACAAGCTTTTTTTTTGTGATCATTATGCCTCTAATTTATATGCAGTCTCTCTTCTAACTCTGCTCTTCTTCTCTTATATGTCCAACCGTCTTTCTTTTCTCCAGCCCCTATGGACCAGCCCTGCTGCCGTGCACTGTACGATTTTGACCCTGAGAACGAAGGTGAGCTAGGCTTCAAGGAAGGTGACATCATCACCCTGACCAATAAGATCGATGAAAACTGGTACGAGGGGATGCTGCACGGCAACTCTGGCTTCTTCCCCATCAACTACGTGGATATCCTGGTGCCGCTGCCCCACTAGGACGTCACGACAACCAGCCGTGTCGGCAAAAGTGGCAAAACAAATCCTGGCCTCCAGTTCCTCCCCCCCGGTATTTCCATTAAGCTTTTCCTAAACGTTCCTACCATCCACCTGCGCTCCTCTTTAAAGGAGTCCAAACGGCAACAACACAATAACGAACGAAGTTACGAACAAGATTGATGACGAATTAAAGCAGGTATGCACCAACTGAGCCTAAAAACTTCAAATGAGGAAAAATCTGCATTGATGTTGTTGCTTCCCCCAATACCAGGAGATACCTTCAGGCTTTCATAGTCATTTAATCCATTTCTGTCACGGCTTTTGTCTTGGTTTAAGTTGGCTGTCAGTCCGTCATGAGTTTATCAGAACAGCTTTGCAAATCCACATTCTCTCTCATTCACTGTATTATGTGGAAACCTCTGCAGTAGATAGAAGCTTTTTTTCTCACATGCTAGTAAAAAAAAAAATCGGTCCACGTGCTTCATGTTTGTTAGAGACTCTAGGTCAAGCATGGTTTCAAGTGTTTAACGTTTTATCTTATAAAAAAAAAGATGTTAAGCTGATTTTGTTTTGTTTTAAATATTCCCAACTGTAGTCGTCTCTTGGCATGCTCGGGCCGTTTCTGGAGAAACCACGTCCATGTCATGCTCCAACAATTCTGTCCAAAGGACGTCCTCGCATTTCAACTATTCTGAGTTTTAGACAGATTCATCTAGTCGATAACTTACAACCAAGATTACTCATAGCATTTTTATTTTTTTGAATATCAACATGTGTGCACGATTGGTCATATGTGGTTTAGATACCAAAGTTACCTACAAACACCTGAATTAACTCTAACAGCAAGTTGTCAGTAAATCTGTTTGATGCAATAGGGTGAAGCTTACAATCTCTAGTTCTTTGGTACTTTTATCAAGGGGGGTTGAAACTGTATTCTTAAGTATGTGACATTACATATCTGAGCCAGTGATTAGTGAAGTGATGACATGATTTGCAAAAACACAAGTTGTGACGTTTAAACTGTCTGAAGTGATGTAAGAAAACTATGGTGCATAAATTTCAGTCCTCCAACGTGTATTTTATCGGCAACTTGTGTGAAAAATGGTTGATGTATTGTGATATAATAACTTATAGGAATTAACTGCTCACTGGGGCAACTGTTTTCTCGGGAGCTGAAGGTGTTGCTCTTTTTGCTGCATCCCTACTGGTCCAATTAGTATTCTGTAGTGTAGCTGTCTATTGATTAAGAAAAAACTAGACGTAGCCAACAACAAAACTCTTTGAAATACTTTCTAAGGAGGACAAAGGAGTTCACAAATGGCAGAGTGGAATGAGAAATCATTTGTCTATGTCTCATTGAAATGACGCAAATTACACTAAAAACCCCTTTTCTCCATGATAATACGGACAATAGGTCACCGGTTTTCCCTTTCCATGTCCATTTCCCTTTCCTCAGAAAAATTGTTAGATATTCTACATGATGTTTAATTTTTCCTAACCAGCTGTTTGCTTGTATGCAGTATTGTGTGGGATTTGTTTCCCTTCTTTTACTGACGTACTGATAATCTAGAAAATCAAACCAGCCTCAGTTACTACACCTCTCAGCTGAGCAGCGAGTTGCCATAGTGCAGACATTATCCCTGAGATTTTGCTCCCTGCAATGTGGACAATGTATTAACCCCCCTGCAAAACAATTCTCGCAGCAGTAACGCTATAGTTTCACCCATCTTGTAGTAATGTTGTGCGTGTGTTTTGGGGGAGGGAAGTGTATTTGGGTTTGCATACTGTACATGTAATGCACAGGGACAGGGTGGCAGAGGACCTCCGATGCTGAGGTATTTAAAATATACTGTCTCTGACAGTGTTCAACATTGAAGCAAACATGGATGTCTCTTTGATCAAAGGACCAATTCATTATATTCAGTAGAAGTACAATAATGATGCAAAATCAACTGATAACCCATATTAAGTGTTGTTGTTTTGTTCTCGTTTTTTTTTTTTAAGGGAAGCACCGCTTTAACAGACAGTAAACTTTGTTGACTCGGGAAGAATAACGGTACAGTTTGAAGAGGTCATGTTTTTGTTTTTGTTTTTTTAAAGGTGATTCCAATTCCTTCCATCTTTTTCTCTCTCACTGTTTTTTAACAATCGTGTGTATCTTTGCCCTCAATGAGGACTGTACAGCTTTTCTGTGTTTTGTTTTCACCTTGTGTGTATAGTTGCGCATCTACAGTAACGTATCTTATTTTTGTAACTGTGACAAAAGTATACACATACAGAATAGATGTATATATACAGTTATTATCCAGAAGCAATGTGAAAGGAGGGATTCTCTGTGCTGCACATGATTGTCTTTGGATTGTTCTGTTTTCTGTTTTTGTTTTACTTTACTCTTGCACTGGATTCTAAGACTGTATGCTCGATGTAAAGAAAAAAATGTGATAAGTCAGTGTAATTTATTCAAATAAATACAGAGAAGTGGTTATTGACCTGACGACTTTTCCTTCATACACACACCCTCAGGATTTTACCTGAAGCTAAAAGTATGTTGTAGGTAGAAAGACCAACACATTTTTCAAAATTAATTTAGACCTAGGCTGAAGATAAAATCGTTTCATTTCTTGTTAACCAGCTATTTTACTTCACTACACTTCTCTAGCTGTTGTTTTTCATTACATGCAGAAGGCGCAGCGGGGACTTGGCTCAGCAAATAGAAGAGGAGAGATGCATTATTTATTTTCCTGGTGGATTCTTTCATGTCCTCTTGCAAGAATCCAAACAAGAAAAAAGTAGGTCAAGTAAGAAAATCTCTTTTGTGGATCCAAGACGACTGAAATGGCTTAATAATCCTGTTAACAAGCACAACATTATCATGGTCATGACTACAGCTTCCAGCATCTTCAAGGCTCCAGGAGATATGAAACGTGTACATGTGTAAGCTGCGATATACAATGCAAACGTCGTACAACCCGCACAAAGGAAGAATTATAGTAGAGCTGTAGTAAACGTAATAAATCAATTGCTCTCAGCGGTGGTGGAAAGCAACAAAGTAAATTTGGTCTAACTCTGTACTGTACAAGTACAATCAAATTGTACTCAGGTACTTATATTCACACTTTAGAGGCATATATTGTAATTTTTACCCAACTCCATTTATCTGACAGTTATATCTACTTTGTACATAAAGTTTTTACATCTGAAGCGTGATATAATAAATATGATGCAATGTTACATATTTAACTAGACAAAATGATTTTATTTTGTTGTTGCTACTTACATATTCATGTGTTGCTAATAATATTTGAGTAATGTCAACAAATTTAACACTGCTACAGGCCAGGTTTTCTGCATCTTAAGTATTTTTACTTTTCATATTATAAGTACATATAGCTGTTAATACCTCTGCTGTTATGTGTGTTATATAAGTAACATTTTAACAACCCAGGTGAGCAGAACTTCAACATGACTGCTAAACAAGTTTTAATGTGCAAAACCCTTAATGCAAAAAGCCAAACTGACTTTCGAAATTCTTAACTTTAAACACAGTATGCAACTTTCCTTAACTGAGGTGCAAAACACTCAATTCACTTGCTTAGTCTTCAGAATAAAGCTACCTCATATTAGCACAATGCTCTTTAGTAAGGGTACAGATCAGTGACTCAATGGTACATTGAGTGGAAACGTTTCTCTACTTTAGCTTTACCCATGTGAGTGTCACTGAAACGTAACTGCTGATCACTTCGAAAAGGAAAAGGAAGGCAATATCTTTGCTTTTGATTACCGTCGATATATTGAGTGCAGATTACAGTGGTGTAAACTGTGTTTTACTGTTGTATCCTTCCCGGTGTGACAGTAGCTTACTGTATTTAATTCAATTATTGAACTTAGAAATGATGGAAATATATGTTTGATGTGTTGAATTAAAAACACAAACTTTGCTGTAGATACAGGACAAAAACTAAACTGATGCAATAACAGCAACAACCATCAGATTCCCGAATACTTACTCTATATCTATAGTAATACAGTATGTTTATTAAATTAAATTAAAGTTTTCAAAAGGAATTCTTACACTATAATATTTCAAATACATATTTCTGTATAGGCGGTTTTTGACAGCATCATTTGATGGTAATAACCATTTTATTTCAAAGTTCACTAATGATGAAAAAATACAGTGTCGTTAGAGTAGCATTTTGTTGGAAGTGTTTTGCATATTGAAGCTCAGTGGTGCAAGTCGAGCCAACAGCATCATGCCAAACACTGTAATGCATTAAGATATGGAGGAATTTCCCATTCATGACAATCTGATAAACCAGTTTAAGTTGTAACTGGATAACAGTTAACATCAGATGTGCGTTGACACTGTTTGGTCGCCACCTATTATATCTCACCACCAGTCAATCTGGCTACACCCTTTCTTCATGCATACGGTTGAACCCCTACTCTACCGCTGCGCTGCTGCGCACACATTCTTTATGCACACACTAGAAGGAGACTGATCCAGTATAGGGGAGACCGCTGGAACGTCCTGCAGCAGATTAAGTCAGACAGGTCTTTTGAATAGCATCAGAGCATGTCGCCCTCACAGTCACACACCCTGTGTCCTGTCGCTCCTCTGATCAAAGCAAATATAGATACAGCCTGCAGTTTGTTTGACCAGTGAGTTACAGGTTGAACAGAAGTCTACAAACACTTATGTCGACCACAATTTTCAGTAACTGGCATTGTCATGTGTGTACAGGTGGATGTTGTGGATACAGGGCGTCTCCTATTAAATGTTGTCTATGAAACCGTGCCAGCTATCTGCCTGAGTCTCACTCGCTCTGCTGCTCTTGTAAGACCGATGCTAGAAATAACGCATCCTCTAGTGGTGGTAAACTTACAGCGCTCAGCATGAAGGCCACTTAGAAAGGAGTGTATTTTTATCTTTCCTGCTCCTTTTTTTACATTCATTGTTTTTAAATTTGCAGGTAGAAAAAAAAAAAAATACTGTGCTCAACCAAACACTGAAAGCAGTAAAAAAAAAGTTAGAAAAAAAAAGTACTTTACTTAAGTATTTCCATTTTATATTACTTTTACTTCCACTTCACTACATTTGAGAAGCGAATATTGAACTTTTACATTTTTTGACATCTACAGTTACTATTTTCTTTTTTGCATAAAAACTATATAATCATTTCATACATTTTAGTGCATTGTTGTAGGTTAAACTACCCAAAAGTGTTCACCAAAAAGTTCAGATTAGCTCCACCTCAAACAGCCGCAACATTAAAACGCCTCTTACACATTCACCCAACAGTCTAAATAATAATCCAGTATATATTATAATATATCTTAAGTAGCACTGAGAGGGGCCATTCTGCCTGCTTAACTCAAATTTTTGATGCTTTTTTGCTGATAATACTTTCATACTTTTACTTATGTAATATTTTGAATGCAGGACTTGTGACTAAGCATTTTTACATAGTGCATTGCTACTTTTACTTCAGTAAATGATATCAACACTTCTTCCCCCCGTAACAAAAAATAGTGCATGTACCTACTGTCGAGTGCAGCAAGTGCAAAAGACTCTGCATGCTGAAGTCCGTCATAATGCTCTTTCAGTTGCATTTTTTCTGCTGGTATATGTTCAGCACCAGGGAGTAAATGGGAGGGGAAAAAAAGACAAATACTCTCAGCTACTCCAATGTGACCATTTGCTGCTTTTCTCTTTTGTATATCATGAGCTGTATCATATCAGCTGTTTTTTTTTTTTTTTTTAATTCTAGGGGTCAACGTCTTGGCACATTTTGGAATCGTGTGCGTCTTGATGCTAAAAGCACCTCTTGGTATCTTTATATGTGATATTTTTAAATTTCTGTTTAAAAATGAAAATAAGAGTCCTCCATTTATTCAGCATTGCACTCCTAATAACATTGTTGGGCTCATGATGGGCAGTTTTTAAAAAAAAGATTTAAATGGACGCAGCAGAAGCACAGAACTCACAAATAGACAGAGGAACTGTAAGTCACCAACAAAAGTTGCGGCGACTGTAGGAATCATTTGCATCGACTCTCAAGGCTTAATTTACTTTGATTTCTGCAGGAAAGCCGCACGTTAACCAATTTCTTCATCTCTGAAAAGGCCTGTTTTCTATGAAATTTACACGATTTTTCAGTATTTGGTTTTGACCTAAGCTTTTTTTTATTTTACGTTGGGCACTTTACCACTTACCTCTGTACCATTTAAGGTTATTCACTGGACTTGAACAGATTAAATTTCAATAAAAACTGGAAAAATGGAGGTGTTCCAAAACTTTTGCCTGTTAGTGTACATTACCCACAATGCAACTTGATCGCTGACAGTTCTGTCAGAGATTCGGGTGTTTTAGCAGTAAAGTTAAACAGACTTTGACATGTGAAATTGATGGAATTCCCCTTTAAACTATCAACAGCTTATGAAAGTGTTGCAAATCAATCAATAATCAATTTTTCAGCAAAAAAAAAACACAAAACACAAAACACCCTCCTTTACATTCTTTCCTTGAGAAGTCTGTCAGCGAACTGGATAAAAAAGTACCAATGACTCAAAACCACAACACTGGTGGTCACGGCGCACGTGGAAAATCCAGGTCCAGGCAAGATAAAACACACTAACACCCAGTGGTCCTCTCACACACACACACACACACACACACACACACACACACACACACACACACACACACACACTCTCTCCTCTCTTCCAGGTAATGTATGCAATGGCATTTCTGACACATGCCCACACACACACAGACACTGTAGGTCTGAGGAGGAGGAAGAGGAGGAGAGTGGGGGGTCGGGCAACAAGACAAGCAATCCAGTAAAAAGCATTCCTCAGACCCTCTCTCCTGGTGGGTGGCCTGCCTGGACGCAGAGACTAAAAACCCTTCACAGCCGTTGTGCCTGCCCACGCCGGCCTGCGTTACAGACACTGACACGCTTACATGGATGCTGAACATTTCTAACAACCGACCGCGTTGTGTTTAAATGCCAGATGACCCTTGACCACAGCTGACGCAGGTCTTGTTAAACATTTATCAGCTGAATGGTTGTTTACCCGCTGCTTATACTGTATGTATTTTAAAATAAAGGTAATCTACTTTGATTAGCCTCTGATTTGTTTTCAGTCAGAGCAGCTATTTTGAGCTACGCTGAGAAAGCTTTCCTTGGAAAATCTAGCTCAACTGGCCCGTCTGCAGGAGTTGGATTCAACGATTCATTTAGTTCGCGTGTAAAGAGAAGCGATGCTGCACACCCAGTCAGCTGCTCAGCTGGCCAGCCATGGCAAGCTCAAACTGGCAGGGCAGTCAGCCACTCAGTCGTATTTGACATTTGAATCAGCCACAGTTCTTAATGCATGAATGACACTGCATCTGTTTGCTGGCAAGCCCCAAACCACAGCAGACTGCAAGATACCCAGACCAGTTACGGACATGTTCCACATATTCACTGAGGCCAAGGGAACAATAGGTATCAAACTCTAGTACCTCCCACGACCTACAGTACATTAAAACTACAGTGGACAAACTACTATCTACTCTCATATGTAAAAGATACTATATCATAATGTACATACTACTGCATTTATTTTTAAAGGGCTTTTTCTGTTGAAACGTTTCTCAAGAGCTGCTGATGCATCTTTATGGTTATTTCGGAGGATGTAGTTTGTCACGATGTTATTGCGTTAGGTGTTTACCTGCCCTCCTTAATATAAATTGGGTGACCAAAATATTAGACTTAAAACCACAGCCCCCCTTCAGTGTTTTTGGTTTTCACTGTGGCATAACAGATTTTTAATACAGTGATCTGGAGGTTTTTCTGTCACCTTGTTTTTTTATTGTTGTGAAACGTTATTTAAAATTCACAGTAGATGCACAGTAAAAAATAAAACTAACGTGGTAGTACTTTGAGTACATCATATTTCATAAACCGATTATATGTTTTGTATGTAAATTATTTCTCTGCGGAGTAACTAGCAATTGTAGCTGTCAAATAAATTTGGTGAAGTAAAAAGTGCAATATTTTCCACTTCGAGTAGAAGTGTGACGCTAACGTCACACTTCACATCATCAACAACACACACTCTCACTCTTCCTCTCTCCTTTCCTTGAGTTTCTACCAGCGGTGGAAAGTAACTAAGTCCATTTACTCAAGTACTGTACTTAAGTAAAAATTAGACTCCTGTACAGTACATTACTTGACACATTGACCGTCTATTCCACTACAAAAAATGTTTTGTATTTTTCACTTCACTGCATTTATTTAACATCTTTAAGTAGTAGTGACTTTACAAAACATTTCACATACAAACATATGAGGGGCTTATAAAATATGATGCATTGTTATTGATAAAACTACTCAGTATAGACAGTATAGAAAATAGCTTACTTTAGCTGCAGTTATGTTAGCAATAATAATATTAATAATGATAATAACAATACTAATAATAAGGATCACATAACATTGACTTTTACTTGTAATGGAGTATTTTCACAGTTTGGTAGTTGATTGCTACTTTTACCTAAGTAAATGATCTGAATACTTCTTCCTCCACTGGTTTCTACACTTGTGTCCAGTTACACACACTTAAAAACACACACACCGGAGAAAAAAAAGTAAAAAAGTAAAGTAAAATGGAGGAGACCTAACGACAAAAAAAGAAAATAAACTCACACATGCACAATCACACTCATGCACTCTGAGGAGCAGCTGTTGGTGGGAGTGCGCCAGTGTGTGTCATTACATGTTTTTCTGTGGCGTTCATACATAGTTTCTCTATTCAGCAGGAAAGCCGAGCTCTCAACACCACACAGAGGCAGCTAATACCCCTGTCTGTCAGAGCCGCTCAAAGAGCAAGTGATTGGAGATGACAAACGAGGCAGTAAGACAGGTCAGGCAGCTATATGGTGGCGGCAGCAGAGAGAGGGAGAGAAAAGAGAGGAGGCAGGGACCGAAAGAAGCATGGAAGTGTCAACAGGGAGGAGGTATTTTATGTGTGTGCGTGTGTGTGTGTGTGTGTGTGTTCATTCTTGCATATTTGTTAATCATACCGTGATGGTCTCTGGGGGTCTGACGCCATGCTTGTCTGTCAGGTCTGAGTGTGTTTCCAGCTCTGGATTCACCTCCAGCGCCAGCTCTGTCCCCTGTGAGGGTGCGTGTCGCTCAGGCTCAGACACTGAAATCCAAAAGAGAGAGCATCTCCGTGTGTGTGAAAATATAGGAAATATATTTAAAAAATCTTCCATTTTTAGTCCCAATGATGGTCAACATCGTTTCAGATTCACCAAACTGTGGGCCGAGTGTGTCAGACCTCAACCCTCTTCATCAGGCTTCATCTTGGTGTGGACCGGTGCTCAAAGGGTGGATGTTGAATTATAGGGTTAAAAGGGATGATAAGGCTCCATAAGGATGGAGGCAGAGCTTCATCAACAACATCATCTTAATTTTAGTAGTTTAATTTAATTTCAAGTCAGTTTAATTAAGCTTAATTAGCATCAATGGAAGGGAACCAGTATTACCAAAACATTTTAAGACCTGGAAAATCCTGCACATTTACATTATTTTAGGCAGGTCAGCAGTTCTTTAAGGCTGATAAAACAATTTTTGTTTAATAATTAAATTAATCCGACAAATTAACAAATAACAAGTATTTCTTTCATAGCTGTCTACACTTTCTGGAGACGTTATCTCTCTCACTTGTGCATAATGATGTCTAGGTGACAAAAGGAACAATTTGTTTGTCGTCTGTCCTAAGGATCTTTGCCTGTCACTCACAAACAATGTGAGGATGTAAATGCAAGAGTGAACAAATTAGCAAAATTCTTAAAACATGTAAAGATTATATCCTCTATGTTTCATGGGAAGTGATGAAAAAGAGACTTTACAAAATAGTGGCATTAAACCTTTGACTCAAATTGAATTTAAGACGGTTTCACCTGTGTCTGTTTGTTTGTCAGCAGGATTACGCAAAAACTACTCGTTTGAACCAGACTTGGTGGAAAAATGGGGAATGGGCACAGAGAAGAACCTGTCTGGTGCAAATTTCTTTGATAATGGCCTTGGCAGAGGTATGCGCTCTACTGAGTGCCAGTGTAGTTTATTTGATTATTTAATTTGAATTGAACTGAATCATTTTGTCTATATAAGGTGGTGGTGGTGAGAAAGAAAAAACACCTGTTATAATTTCCCATAAGCCAAGGTGCCAAGGTGAGGTCTTCAAACTGATATTCAGTTTACTGTAATTTACAACGAGGAAAAGCGTTAAATCCTCACATTTAAGAAGCTGGAAGCAGCAAATGTTTGCCATTTTTGCTTAAAAAACGGCTAAAACAATTATTCAATTATCAAAATAGTTTCTGATTATTTTGCTATCGATCAACTGATCAATAAATGAACAAATAGTTTTGGCTCTATGAGCAAGACTTCTTAGAAATACCCAAACAAGTGTGTAAAAATATCAAAGCAGCTGCTATACTGTACAATAATGTGTATAATGTGGATACATTTTATGCATAATAATACGAAAATAAGAGCAATAACTGACTAACCCTCCACTACACCAAGCTATTTATGAAAAAACAAGTTTTTTTTGGCAGTCCTGCTATTCTTGGTCATAAATTCTCCACTGTGGTTTAGCTCCTAAAAGCTTCTTGTGAGTGTGAGCCAACAGTGAACAAGAGAGAAGGGCTTTCATGACAAATGGCGCCAGGTTCAGGGCCAGCCGCACAGCATGCAAAACAGTAAAATGGGACAACATTTGGTGTGCAAATACATCAGTCCATTCAAATTGTGTCCCAAACAAAAAGTTGATACACAAACAAATCAATTAGCCTGAGGAAGGAAAGAAATCAGAATTTTATTTTTTTTTTTTTTTAAAGGTTTTTCATCAGCTCTGATTTACAAGTGGGAACAGGCTCAAACCCGTTGCATTCAAAAGTGGAATTTACATTTAACGTCCACTCAGACCTAAAAAAAAAAAAAACTAAATGTAACTTCTACTGCTGCAGATCCTGTGACTTTAAAGAGTGTCAGGATTTCCCCGCTCATTTGCTAAGGAGGGGTCTCAGCGAGCCAGGCAGTGGAACCTGTCCGTTTCTTGATCTATTCTCCTACTTTAATCCCGGAGACAGTCACACCCATTACTCTAGCATTGTGCAGCCAAAAACCTCTCTATGCATGACAGAGAGTAAGTACTTGAGTTTATCAACCTGCAAGCACAGCCCAAATCATACACACAAATTCGTGCGTATGTGCACACAAGCGTGCAAACCCAATGACACATACACACACAATTCAAAGCCTTGTTTTTTTGTAATTTGAGCATTTATAATTTAAGGAGTCTACCTGCAGCTTTCAGGCCTGTTTGACTGATAGGACAGTCTCTCTGTGTCTGACTCTGGCTGACTTGGGTTTACCTCTACATCACTCACTTAAAACACCCAGACATAAAAATAAAAATAAAGTCTATTTTCTGAAAGAATCCAGAACAACAAGACCTGGTCCTTATCTTTTCACCTTTGTTAATGCAACACGTTAAACCCCCTGTGTGCCATCGTCTTTGCACATTTTCTGGTTCTGTTGCCTCCTTTATCTCTGCTTCAGCTCTAGATTCACTACTGATCCGGCCTTTTGTCTCCTTTAAAGAGTAAGCATCCTTTACAGTAAACACTGTAGTTTACATTTTATTTTTCTCTTCCAGATAAGTTTGGCTGAACTGGGGGTTTGTTTAAAACTCTTATGCCTCGTTTTTACTGCCCCTTCTTTTCTTTTCTTTTTTCTCCGCAGATCTCAGTGATTAACTTCAAAAAATGTTATCATTACCGCAAAGGTTGCCAAACCTACAACAGTAAGACTCAAGTTGTAATAAACTGAAATTATCCTTTAACTACAGACCATCTGATGAAATCCTTCTCCATACATTACATCTGTTTATCCATCCATCCATTCATTAGCTATATGGCTTATCCTTTGAGGGCCGCGGTGGGGCTGGAGCCAATCATAGCTGACGCTGGGCGAAAGACAGGGTACAACCTGGACACGTCGCCAGTCTATTAAATCTGTTTATGACTGTATCATATGAGCTTTAAATGTGTTTGATTTGTGGATATTTGGATTACTAATCAGGCTTTTAATCTCTTTGAATACAAGGTTTCCCACAGGCACACTGTTAGTAGGAACTTTTTCAATTACCTCCCTGCTTCCATCCCAGTTATTCTATATATGAATAATAATAGACATACAGTATGTTATGTAAGTTAATATAAACCCCCTGACAGCATAGATGCTGAATAGAAGATTCCAACATTGGTGAATGCTAAACAAAGAAAAGGAAAGTATCCTCTTTTGGAGCAGACTTCTACCCGCACCTGCAAAGAGAGAAATCCAGATGAGTAGGTTTCTGATTAGGGAGATTATCAGCATTGTTCAACAGTATTTCCTATTCTCTCTCTCTGACTCGCTCACACGTTCATAATATTTCCACAACAGTTGACCAACCTTTAACCTCTCGTTACACCTGAGCTCGTCTGTCTGTGCCAAGCTAAAGCCCAGGGTACCTCAGAACGAAACCGCAAAGACCACTTATCATCCAACCCACCGAGCGCCTGGAGAATAAACCCACAATCTTAAAAAACTGTTTTTAAGACAATACCGCTTCAGGGTGTCTCTGTGTATCTTAATAAATCCATTACATTTAAAATGGAGGGGTTACATTGAAATAACTTTCTTTTTCAAGTCTAATTACAGCAATTTTATTGGTAGCAGATCTTTAGATCATTCCATCCACAAAGGCAAAGATATGTTGTGTTTGAGGGCCTGATTGCTTGCACACAAGATCTGGCTTGTATTGGCTTTTTGCCTTAAGTACACATAATCCATACGTGTCAGTGATGGAGGAGGTACAAATCCCACAGTAACAGACACACAGGTGGCACTGAGAGAAACAGCATACCAGTCTAGATTTCGCTCCCTGTCTTACTTGGCCAATTACCATGCAAGGCTGAGTCAGAAGGGCAGCTTCCCGCCGCACAGCCCAGATACAGGTGTGCATGAGACCTACAACACACAATACACAGCAACCTCTTTCGCTCTCTCTCTCATACACGTACATTCACAAGTGGACTGCTCGGCGTCACATTCTTTTTGAGTGGTCATGCTTGAGTCTGTCAGTCAAGTCATGCATGGAGATGTAGTGTCACCATTGCCGTTGCATGTGTCCTCTCTCTTAAGTGGAAGGAGCTTTAGTTATCCAGGCAGAAACTGTGATTAGAAAGTGTAACCTAAAACTAAAAATAACAAATTAACCTTAATGACTATTAAAAATAACTTGTGAAAAGATCAATTTTATTATGCTTGTTGTTTAATAAGGTCTTATGTATTTTATTATGTTTTATATATGCAATGCTTACATATCTGTGGGTGTTGTATGGTTAATCTGGCTACAAGACAAATTTCCCCTCTGCTACAATGAAGTTAAGTTGAAGGGTCACAAGCCACCAAGGTTGGACTCTAGTGAAATTGCAGTTCTATCATTTGAGGAGGTATTACTTATCCTTTTTACAAAATCTACTTACTGTTTATGATTCCTTTTTATAAAAATAAATCGTCTCTTCATATCAAAACGAAATGCACATTTTCAACATCATACGGGGACAAAGATGCATTTTGAGAGCCAAGGCCCTTTCCACAAGTGCTTCATCTGCCAAGCTTAAAAAGACATGTCAGGAGTTTGACAGCCGAGAAAACACAACACTGTGCTCAAGGATATGGTGGAAGCTGGATGAATACCTGTATCTTCCTGCTTAGGAATCAGAGGATTTAGGTGGCGGTGAAAGCTTGTCAGGAATGACACACAAAAGCCTTGTTGTGCACCACTGAACAATTTCAATACATGTGACTGAAGCAGCGATTATAATCCAGTTAATACAGAAGATTTAAAAAATGAATTCCCAATTATTGATGCGATAATAGGGACACGGTTTTGGCAAGGTGCCTTGCTCACACAGACAAGAGACCATGTAATAAATTAAGTTAAACGCTATATGCACTGGTAAATTTGTCTCGTTAAGGCAGTGCTTCCAACTTGTTGTTGTATCTTTTTACTGTAGCTACATCTAAGATGACCAGTTTTTGGGTGTGTAATTGCTCTTGTGTTGTTGTTCTTGCTGTTGTTGTTGTCGGCGTCGTCGTCGTTGTCTTCATCTGCTCTAAAGGAATAGTTCAACATTTTGGGAAATACTCGTTCACTTTCTTGCCAAGAGTTAGAATCGAGGATCGATACCATTCTCATGTCTGTACATTAAAATATAAAGCTGCAGCCAGCAGCTGGTTAGCTTAACCTAGCACAAAGAATGTAAATAGGGGGAAACAGCTAGCCAGACTCTCTCCAAAAGTAACAAAATCCACCTACAAGCTCACTATCCTACATGTTTTATCTCATTTGTATTTTGTTGTGTTTTTGCTGGGGTTACATGTGGGGTTATCTCTTACTATTTTCTCTCGGATTACACAAACAAGACATAACATGTTAATCTGTGAGCTTTAGAAGTGCTAGTAGGCAGTTGTTACCGTTGGACATGGGCAGGCTAGCCGTTTCCTGTTTCCCCTGTTTCCAGTTGTTGTGGTGAGCTAAAATTACCAGCTGCTGGCAGTAGTTTCGTATTTACCGAACAGACTTGAGATTGGCATCAACATATTCATCTAACTCTGAGCAAGAAAGTGGCCCATGTCTCAAAAAAGGTTGAATTTTTGAAAAAATGCCTGATTTTAAATGACATCACTTTGTTGACTGGATTGCCTGCCATCACACGCCCACACAGAGAATGAGCTGTACCGCACATCTCGAGAAAAGAAAGCAAAAGGTTCATTTCAATGGAAATATTTTTTGCCAAAACCACAAGAGCTCTGTGTGGTAACAACACATCTCCTCTGACTCTTCCCCCTCTACCCTCCTCTCTGCCTCTCTGTCAGACAGCATAGATGCACAGACAGAAATGAATCAGTGTTAATGAAGTAGAACAAAATAAAGAGGATGGTGCTTGACTTCTACCGTTTAACCATCCTAACATGCGATCCTATTGTGCAACTGAGGTTCTTTTCAGGTTGCAGGTAAAAATGTGTATGTGCGGCTACCTGGGCCCTGTGCAGGCTGAGACATCTATGAGGTGTTGAAACATAGATCCTAACAGACCCTAACTGACATTTGCAACCACGCATGACTATAATTGTGAGCTCTGATACAGATGCTGTTTCTATCAGGTAAGAGGTAAGGGGAGACTCACCCCTTAAAAAGACAACCTGATCCACAGCTGCTTATGAATAGTGACTGAAACATGGATAATTTGAGTAAAGTGGTAGTTTATTCTCATTATTTTGGTCAAGGTATTGTGTTGGCATGAAAGGGACTTTTGTTTACATGAATTTTGAGACCGTATGTCTGTAGACTTTAGCTGCAACTAACAGTTACTTTCATTAATGAATAGCCTGCCTGTTATTTTCTCAACTGATTTATTCATCAGTTTGTCTATACAATGTCAGAAATGAGTGAAAATGCCCACACTACATTGGCGAGTTCTAGTGTAGGCCCCGGCCGCTTCACTGAATGCATTGCATGACAGACAGGAGTTACACATTACTTTCATTGATTGAAAATGAAATGTAGGTCAAGCTGAAATGAGTGAATAATTCAACAACAACCATGTATAAATGATGGCAGAGAGATCACAACCAAACTCAGCCGCAGAGAGAGTGATTTGAATGCAGATTCTGTGGATTCTGCATTCCACAGATTATTATTGAAAAGTGTGCCAAAATCTTGTTCCCAGAGGGTTATAAAATTCTAGCCATAGACTGAGGATTCATTTTAGCTAGTGTGGCACCCCTGAGACTCGCATTTGTGGCTAAAAGAATATCTATTGCTGTCGCCAGGACTATCCAAGGGAAATGATGGTAGCTCTTCTCTACAAAATGCCTAAACTGTAAATAACAGTAGAAATGAGAGGCGGGTAGGTTAGATTTTCCTGCCGTTTGATTGAATGATGTGAATAACCCACCAAGGTATAAATCTTTAACAACTCAAATTCCATTTACATGCCATGCTCAAAAAGACAGATATAACTTGGCTGGGGAAAAGAGGTGGTTTGGCATAATAGGTACCATTACGGGATTTTTGCAGTTCAAATTGTTTCCTAAATTGAGATCTATTCTGATTGTGTGAGCTATAACTGGAATGTTTTATGATGTGTTAATTACCAGTGGTAGTGGGGAAAGTGACTAAGAAGGAAAAAGGAAGATTATATGATTCTATCTTCACCCATTCAGGTGCATGCTGAAGTGAGCTGCATTGGAAATGCATGACAACCTTCTGGGTGTTACTAGCCCAATAGTAATAGAGGAGGCTGGGCATAGCAGATTTGTGTCTAAGGCTAGATTTTATTATTGGCAATAGTTTGACACAGAAGCACAACTCACAGGCTGTGATCGAGATGGCAACGAGGAAATGTTCTCCTACATTGCAATGGTCAGTCTGCACCCCATGGATAGGACAGGTAGCCAAACAGTTGTTCCAGCCAATTCCTCCAGCATGGGCATATCTTTGCTCCCCACATCATTCAGCCCCTCAAACATTTTAATAATGTTAGCCTTAATGAAGACAGAGTATCCTGCGGTGACTTGATCTCCTTTCTGGACCCACTGAATATGAACCAGGACATTGCAGGATATGCAAAGGAATATTTCAAGCCAGCCTCTCGAAGCTATTTCTTCACTGGGTTGAAAGCAGCTCTCTTCCACTCTAGGTCAATGCTTAGGTCCGGTTAAAGGCTGATCTCCGCCCTGTGATATGTCACCTGCCCCACTCACCCCCAGGATAGGCACAGAATAATTTCTTTTCTCCGGTAGCGCTGCAGGCGTACAATCATGGCTCATGGGGGCCACCAGTACAATGAGCAAGGTCAATTTCTGGTTTACGAGAGAAGCTGTCCTCCCCAAAGACCTCAACCAGGAAGGCTTCTGTGAAGGAGGGAGTGTGGCTGCCTTCAATTTTTTCTGGGAGACCGAGAACCTTTAATGTTCTGTCAGTGTGATCTGTTTTCCAGGTCATCCAGACGAGCATGAAGCTTTGCGTTCTCAGCCTTGAGGTTCACAATGGGAGTGCTCCAGTATGGCAACTCTGCGATCCATCCATCTATTGGATTTTCACTACCTGAGAGGAGACTGTGGACTGAAGTGTGCCGACTGTGCTTCAGAGCTAAGAAAGGATTTCATCTCTCATAGCACTGAGCATCCCCTTCGAATCATCACAGCTAAGTTGTAGGTTAGGCCTAGCATTAGTCTCTGTAATTTCGCCAGTGACTAGCCATGGGGTTTGGATATCGCTAGTACTGAGTCTGTTCGGTTTCATTGCTCTTGTGCTGGGCTATCCACTTGTCATGAGGTCGAGGTATTTACCAAGTTTCACAACAAACTCTCATACAGAATAAGTGCGTGTTTCGTAGAGATGGCTTGATGATTTAAGTTAATAAATATCGAAACAGGTGAGAGAGCTGGAGTTGACGTCTTCACTCCACCATGGTACCAGACTTCTTGCTGAGACTAACTCTTTCTTATATTACACAAATCCACATACTTATTCTTCAATCAGTCAACATGCTTATGAGAGACACACACAAACACACTCGCACACACTGTGATTTAACGGCAGGTTTCCTGGGCAGTGCAGTGCTTCAGTTATGTAAACTGGCCTGGGTTTGGAGCAACTCAACTCAACTCAGGACTTTGCATCCTCACCAAGCCCCTGCAGCTGCTAATGCAAACAAGAAGCCTTCACTTTCTCCACAGTGGCCTGAATGGGTCAGGGCGCACACACACACACGCACACACGCACACACAAACACAAACACACATACAGCGGTAGACTCAAATTTAAAAACAGAAACGAACAGCTTCAGGAAACCTTTTGTACTAAAATGATTGATAGGATGTAATTTAAAAAGATAGGGTGCATTTTAAGGACTATTATGCACTTTCAGAGATATGTTTAGGATATTTTTATAAGCTTAAGTACTCACTTAATTAATTATTTTTTTCTAAAAAGGCTTTTAAAAATTAAGTCCCCAAATGCATGACTTATATAAATACACATTACAGTAGTTAAACAAAGACTTTGCTTGTGAATTTGATCTCTGCTATTTCAAAATTAGTTGCCTAAATATTTTGAATCAAGAAATACTTAGCTCACTCACTTCAAAAAATTGATTTCCAATTAAACCTTTCAAAGATACCAAATTAAAAACCATATCTTAAAACGCGACTTAAGAAGTTTCTGGATGATGAGCTATTGGTAACGATATTTTCAACAAGTAACATACTGATCCAGAGTTTATGAACAAAACACATCCTTACTATAAGGAGGAAATGTCTCCAATTTCAATATGATTATGTAATTTGATATGCACTCAGCAAGTACTTTATTAGGAACACCATAGTAATACTGGGTAGACCCTCCCTTTGCTCTCAAAACAGCCTCAGTCCTTTGTAGCATGGATTCCACAAGATGTTGGAAACTTTACTTTGAGATTCTGCTGCACATAATAATTTCTGTGGATTTATCAGCTGCACATTCATGCTTTGAATCTCCCGCTGTATCACATCCCAAAAGTGTTCTATTGGATTCAGATCTGCTGACTGGTGAAGTAAACTGAACTCACTGTCATGTTCATGGAACCAGTTTGAGACGACTACTGCTTTGTGACATAGTGCATTATCATGCTGGAAGTGGCCTTTAGAAGATGGTAAATTGTGGCCATAAAGGGAAGCACATGGTCAGCAACAATACTCAGATACGCTGCTACATTTAAAACCATGATTGTTTGGTATTAAGAGGCCCAAAGTGAGCCAAGAAATCATCCCCCACACCATTACACCACCACCACCACCACCACCAGCCTGGACTTTTGACACAAGGCAGCTTGGATCCATGGATTCATGCTCTTGACGCCAAATTCTGACCCTAACATCTACGTGCCTCAGCAGAAATGACGTTTCATGAGACCAGGCTACATTTTACCACTATTTAAATGTCCCATTATAGTGAGCCTGTGCCCACTGCAGCCTGAGATTTCTGCTCTTGGCTGACAGGAGTGGAACCCGACATGGTCGCTTGCTGTTGTAGCCCATCCAACCCCAAAGTTTGACGTATTGTGTACTCTGAGATGCTTTTCTGCTCAACACAGCTGTAAAGAGTTACTGTAGCCTCCCTGTCAGCTCCAACCAGTCCGGCCATTCTGCTCTGGTATTTCAGTCCACTGAACAGCCGCTCACTGGATGTTATTTCTTTTTTGGCACCACTCTGAGTAAACTCCAGAGACTGTTGTACGTGACAATCCCACAAGATCAGCAATTTTCAGAAATTCTCTAACCAGCCTGCCTGGCATCAACAATCATGCCACTGTCAGAGTCACTGAGTTCACATTTTCCTCCATTCTGACTTTCTATGTGAACATTAACTGAAGCTTCTGACCTGTATCTGTATTTTATGCATTGCACTGCTGCCACACGATTGGCTGATTGGATAATTGCATAAATAAAAAGGTGAACAGTTGTTCCTAATAAAGTGCTCGTGAGTGTATTTGTTAATGGCTAAATAAATAAAAGTTAAAATGGTGGGTTTTTTTTAGTTTTTTTATCTTTTAAATGTCTTTTATAACTTAATTCAAAGAAAAGTGTTGTAAAGTTTTTACCAGTTATATTTCCTTTAATACACATATTATATGAACCATAATCTTTGCGATTCCCTGTCTACTGCAGCAACCGTTAAAGAAATTATTATCTTCTATTAGTACTAAAAGACACCTGCCATCTGTATATGTGCAGCCGCCAAATGGTTAAAGTCAAGTGTTCAAATTCAAATGTCTAATTTGTTTGTCTTTGTTTGGAGAGAGCCGTTTCTCTCTGGCACAGCCAGAAGTATATGCCGGCCGCAAAGTGAAGAGCCCTTCATTTGCCTTGGCTGCAGCCCTGCTCTCCTGTGCAGCTGTCTCAGTGTCCAGCCGTCATTTGCGTCTCCACACTGCACTGTGATGGACAGGTAGAGGCCTCTCACAGTGGCATCAATGCATGGCTCCAGGGCTCTTAGCAGTGGAGGCCCTGACATATACTCAGTGATGCTAAACCCAAGTACACTTCAACAGGAAGACTTGGGGCTCTGTTTGCAGCTAAAGCTACACTGGATTCAAAAATCCCGCATATAAGAATTCAGGACTTGAAAGTGAATACTTAAGTGGCCACATGTAAGCACAAAGACAAAAGACAAAAAAACATGAAATTCGTGAAAAAATGTATTTTAACTTTAACGTAACTAAATTACCAGTTTAAACTCTACAATAAAGGTGTGCTATATTTATGCATCAATGCAGCTCATCTCTTTTTTTCTGAATGATGCACCAGTAATTTTGGTATATATAGTACATAATATCAATACATGTACAAATATATATATATACGTGTGTGTGTGTGTGTGTGTGTGTGTATAATTTATGTGTAATAATGTAATGTATGTATGATTTCTCATCTTTTGTTCCCTTTGTCTGTAACATATGAAAAAGCTTTTTTCCAGAGCACTTTCATACTTGCTAGTTGGAGAGGTGAGGTGTCTGTAACTGTGATTTCTTCACCTCCAAGCTATAATAGCTTTTCATGAAAGGAATGTTTTGTTATTTTTTCTACCCCCATAGCTTATATCTGCTTAAATTGATTTTCTGGCCACTTGGGGAAAGCACAACAAGCAGTAAACAAATTTACTTATTATCACCTTATAAAGTTGGTTTGGTAAATGTGTCAGCAAACAGTTGGTTTTTTCCAGCAGTTATGGAGCAACATTAGCACTAATTTGGAGTTGTGATTGTGCCCACCTTGTGAATGCACATCCACTCTTCACACTAGTTTTAGCTTAATTTAGGTCTCAGCTAACCTTTGGGGGAAGTATCTGACTCTTAAGCTGCTAAATGCTGCACTCTGTTCCCCAGCTATTCATTAACTTTGTCCCTCTGTTGTGTGGTGCTGAGCAGGTAGTGTACAGTGGGTTTATCAATGCTTTCCTGCACCGTTCATGTTTTCCATAAAGCAGCTGCTTGCTATGGCTGGAAATGACTGATGAAAACAATGAGCTGAAAGATGCTAGTTCCGTACAGCTGAGGGGAACTGGAGAGTTGGGTGATTATTTTGCTTAGATTTGTCACTTCCTTTCATGTGTCAAGTGTCATTTCATGCATTATTAATATAAAAATAATGATTACAGCAGCTTTAAAGTGAAAAAAAAACAAGCAATCAAAGAATAATAAGATTTGTATTCATTGTTAATCAGTCAGAATTACGGTTGTCCAAAATACCATTTTTCGGGCCTTGAAGCTCCAATGACCCATTAATAATCGAAGAACAGAGAGAAACAAGGACAAAAATCGGATTTCAGCATTATACTTCATTAGCATGCAGGCTGCACTAACATCAGCCAAGATAGAAAAAAGAAAAACGAAAATTTTAGCAGTTGCAAGATGGCTAAGCTGTATTTACAGTTTTACTCACTGTACATTTGTGATATGCCAATTTCCATTGCCATATCTGGCACTCGACTTTTTTGGGGTCATCTTCACAATTTTGGAAATTATTCCAGATTCTTGACTTTTTCGACATCTTGCTAGCGCAGTTGTTACTTGTAAGCCACAGTCACGTGGTCATGTGACACTGTCCCAATGTCAGTGCTGGTAACATTAGGTGAGAGCTGTGCTGCAGAAAACTATCACTAAGATTAAATGTCCTTGTCTTAGAATAAGTACTAATAATTTATATTGATGCATAATGAATAATTTTGCATTACTATTTCTTTAATGGGGTATTTGGGATTTTTGTTGTTATGCATATATAATAATTATAAAAACAAGACAAAACAGAACCAAAAAAACAAAAAACAAAACACAGCATTCAAATGCGGATTTGGACGTCGATTACCATCGCAATGGCAGAAGCTTCGAAGCGTTGAGGCATTCGGGTCAGTCCTAGTGAAAGTACCCATTCTGATAAAAGTGAAACTTTGTTGTCTTTCTAAATGTGAGCCTTCCAAGTTACACAACACAATCCATTTAGCATGAACCGAGAATCATTTAGTCAATGAAGCATATCAACACATTTTAAAACTTTTTTTTATCTTAAATGTTGACAGTAGTCACCTTACAGCAGCATAAATCCTATTTTTAATCCACCAGCACAAACACTAGGCTAAAAGACTGATGAACAAATATTAGACAGTAAATGCTGTTTAAGTGCCAAATCGTGATGCATAAGCAAACTATTGCAACTATGTGCTTGAGCTCCAGTAACAACAGGTACCAAGGAAATAACTCACCACTAATTGTTCATAACCATAAAGCATAAGAAGCTGTCTTAGGCAAAGGGTGAGGTCCACTGCAAACTACATTACATGTCCATCACTTCTGTCAGATGTTGAAGTAACCATGCAATCAAACATATTATCATTCATATGGATAAGAGCGCAATATTCCCTTTGTTTATATTGTGTCACATTACATTGTAAACACAATTCGAATTTACCATTTAAAACTTGTTAAATTGAAAGGTTCAATATTACTTTAAACCACGTGTAAGAAGTGCAGTTTTTACGACATATTGTATGTATTTTGTACATGTGTATGGTGTATTTGCGCTTTCTATTGTCTTCTTTGATTTATTGTTTTAATTGTATTTATGTTGTTGTACTTGTCCCTTCCTGCAGAATTTCCTTTGTAGGAACAATGAAGATCTGAACTGAACTTAAATGGACTACAAAAGAAAGCCAATGACCCAGGGGAAAAAAATATCAACACCTATTTTCATTTTTCTAAGTATAAGTATATTTCTGTCTTTTTTAATTCGATTTTGAGCAACAGTCAGATAAGAGAACTAAAAGACACAGCAAATACGTTTTGAAATGCCAGCCTATAATAGTATTATATTAGGACTGTAAATAATTATTTTCTTTATACTCTTATTATTGACTTTAACAATTATCAAAACAGTCAGTTATTCACTTTCTGCCTATATACATATCAATTCTTCAGCTAATTGAATTAGGATTAATTTACATGTATTTACTTTTGCACTGTAAAGGCTCACAGTGACAAATAATACTATCCACTGTGATCCAGTGGCTTTTTTTATTTGCCTGTCCTAGTCGAACTGGATGGGGTGTCAGGTAGCTTGCATGCCCTCTACACACTCATGTAACTGCTGCATATTTTTTCACCATGCACCTTGAGGAGAAATACATGCTGGGTTTAACTGAATAATGAAATGACCATCATACAAAAAAAATGTATATGAAGCACGAAAAAAATCTGTCATGAACACGATATAGACTAAACTAAAATTTATTCACTTAAAGGATTAATATTGTGCAATCATTGCACAATATTGCACCCATAACTTTCTAAACAAGTAGCTAAAAGGCTGTGAGACTTTGAGAGATTATACCTATATTATAACTGGATAATTTTCAAATAAACACCTGGGATCGTGTAAAACTTAAATCATCAATATCATAAAACAATTTTGCACCTGTCTTCCTTTTTTGTTCAGCTTTCTCTATTTTTAGCTGGTTGTCTTATCTTGAAATGTAAGCAAAATTACAGCAAAGTTAAATTGAATTAACAACTAACAGGATTCTCATGTTAACATAAAAAAAAACTCCTCATCCGATCACATACCCCACCCCATCATATGACTCCAGGTCCAGCCCAGGAGCGCCACATCCCCAGCCCTCCCCACAGGACTAAACCTTTCATCGGGCTGTTTGTCTGCGAAAACCCACGCTCTCTCACCACGCTCCTGCTCTGACACATGCCCGCGGTGTTGACCCAGCCTGGTGTTGAGCAGTGGGAGTGTGCTGCTGTGTTTTCCTCTCTGTTTGTTTAAGAGATTAAGTTGGTGAACCCCAGCCCTGTGGAGTCCCCAGACTTCATACCACCAGAGCTGCACAGAGTGTCAGCATTGTGTCCATCACTGGTGCTGGTGAAATTCAACAGTGTTTAAAGTCCACTTAAAAGAAAAGGTTTCACAGATTAGTCTATCTAAGAATGGACCTAGTAAGTTAAAAATTGTAAGTGTGTGCAGCAGTTGCTGCCCTGCAAAAATAGACTGATACAAACTTAAATGACACTGAATTTAAAATATATCCAGGAAGTATTACCACCAATTCCTTGAAGATGTTCATAATCAAAACAATTTCTATATCAAGAGCTGGTTATTTCTGTGTCTTGGGATACATCCAGGGATTGTGATGTTCTATAATTTACATGCTGAAATCACACGAGGGCCTTTCACTGGAAAATATTTACATCTCTTAACACAGCTGGCTCGTCCGACCGCTGGCACAAAACAAACAAGGAAGCGAGGTAGAAAAACAACTCACAGGTTAAGTTACCACTAAAGAGGTCTTTTAGTGTGAAACATCAAAACAACACGTACCATTTTGGACTTGTTAAAATAAATTGAGGTCAGCTTTAAAGGAGAATTTGCATATGAAGAGGAAACAATGTTTGTTTTGACAGTTCTGGTCTATAAAACTCAAAACGGTTCTGCATGGAATAAATCTGATAGTTACAAGTAAATGTATAACAGGTAATAAAAGGTGAACTTAAAATTTAGTGTTTATTTTTTTAATGAACAACAGTTAATTCATTTAATTGAAAAAGTAGATTCTGAATTTGACAACAGATATTTTTGTATTTCAGCCACATTAAAAATATGTCAGAACGCTTGAAATAGAAATTTCCCCCACAAAGTATGCAGACTTTGTCAGGCATGAACAATAGGCCCTTATAAAGCTGAGGTATGTTGAGAGCATGTGATACTTGGGGGGGTGTGGCCCCTCAGGTGCTCTGCGGAGGTAATACGCTCTTCAGGTAACGCTGGTTGACTCATTCTCACATACACCTTAAACACCACGCATAGTGCTTTTACAGCTTTGGTCTCCAACTTAACCTGACAACAAACTGTGGAATTAGCACTGCATTTAATGAAACGGGATTTCTTGGAAAAGCAAATTACTTCAACTGCTTTTGAAGAACTGTTGGATTTGGACTCAGAGACACTGAATTGTGAAAAACAAATGTGATTTTTCTGGAAGGATTGTCTGTTTCCACTGTCCAGGATCAAATTTGTCTTCCTCAGGCGGGCTGTGGAACTACCAGCATTTGCAGTAAGCTCACTTTATAATCTGTTTTTCCGGGACATTTTTGAACTGTCCATGACAATGCCAGTGGTCAAAGTGGAGAAAGACTCTCCAGCAGACACTTTATCTGTCTCCAACCCTCCGCCACAGACAGAGGAGCAGCCCAGAGGTCGGAGGAGGAAGAGACCTCTCCAGCGGGGGAAACCCCCTTACAGCTATATTGCACTCATTTCCATGGCCATAGCAAACTCCCCTGACCGCAAGCTGACATTGGGGGGCATCTACAAATTCATCACAGAGCGTTTCCCCTTCTACAGAGACAATTCAAAGAAATGGCAGAACTCCATCCGCCATAACCTGACTCTCAATGACTGTTTTATCAAGATCCCTCGAGAGCCAGGGCGGCCAGGAAAGGGCAACTATTGGGCTTTAGACCCAAACGCAGAGGACATGTTCGAGAGTGGAAGCTTCCTGAGGCGGAGGAAGAGGTTTAAGCGCTGTGACTTGAACACCTACACCTCATACATGCATGAGACGCCAGTTTTCTCTCCTGTCCAGATTGCCAGGTCAGCTGCATATACCAACTCAGTCTACCCCAACATGACAGTCAGTGCAACCTATGGGCAGCAGCTGCCGTCCACCTACTACCCCTCTTCATCCCCTCCTGGTTTCGGGCCAGGCCAGACCCGTATGTTCAGCATCAGCAACCTCATGGGACACCCACCGTCAGCCAGCATGCTGGGAGGTCAAGGGCCAGAGGTGATGCAGCAGCCCAGCAGGAGCTTCACTCCTGAGGGGCTTCCAAGCGGATCCAGTCCCTGCAACCTGGGAGCTCCAGCTTTCCAGAGCCAACCGTGCGGAGGAGCCGTGCCATCCCGCTCCTCTACACATCCCGGGTTCACCTACTCTGGGCCCAACGGGCACCCACACCACCATGCACACCCGGGCTCATATGGACACAGCCACACCCAGGGGTATGCAGCGACAGGACGCCTCCATGCCTCACCCCACGGGCCTGCGGAGTCTGTGGACCATTATGGCAGGATCTCCCCAGTGCAGCTGGGTTCTTTCTCCCAGTATAACAGTGTTGCAGGTCCTATCGGCAACACTGGGGGTTATCTGAGACACCCCACATACCCAGGGAATATGGACAGGTTTGTGTCTGCAATCTGAGCTACCGAGAATGTAGATCCCAGCATCTCAATACCTTTATAACAGAACATCAGAGACTTGAGAAAGCACTAAGTGAGCCAGACATTTCTGCACACAAACATGATTGTTTTTCTTTGTTTGACATTTATTAAGGACAAAACTGAACAGACTGTTTAAATGCACCTCTCTTGACACAACTGTGATATATACCATTAACCCTACAACCGATTTTCCATAATGACGGTAATTTACTTTCAGATCACGTTTTAAATTTGGTTTTGAATGTCAAGGGTTCTTCACAGCATGTGAGAATGTAAAATTCATCTAATTTCATTTGTGGGTGCGAGCTTTTTTTGTCATAACTAGAATGTGCAAGCTAAATATTTACATTACTGTTAAGTTTAAATGACAGTCTTTGAAATGTTGCTATAAATTATTGTGTTTCATGGTCATAGCCTTTGCATTAGGTGGCTTGTATGAAGAACATTAGCTTTACTACATTTGCATGTATTTTGTTTCCAAATGAAAATGCATATTAGGTCATCTTTTTGGAAATAAACAATCATATAGAAGGTTTCTTTTACAAAAATAAAATGTTTAAATTACTGATGAATTATTGCTATTACAATTTAAGGAATTGTGCCGAAATATCAGGCAATTATTTTGTATTTTTATTGTCCCCAGAGGAAAATGTGATTCACAGCCAGGCAACATCAGTTAGTCACATATCAGAATTACATCGGATATATCTGTAAATGTTATAATTAAACTAGAATGGATTACAAAATAACGAGGAACCAACAGATCCAGACATAATGCCGCCACGAATGAAAAATGCCCTCCAAAATCTGTTTCTTTTGTTTATTTTACTTACGGTGTTTCACTTCAGCCAGTTTGAAGTGTTGTCTGGAGCCACGGTATTAGCAGTGACTGTGACCGGCCTCAATTATCATGCCCAGACATCTACACAGCACTTAGAAACACAGAGTTTATCTACCACATGGATCCACTAATCAAAAAAATGAATTGACTTGTAACTCAATATTTCAGCCTGTGAAATGAAGCAGTGCGAGTCCTTTACCTCAATGCTAGAACCTCTGTTGCAAAAACATCTGCGTATCAGACAAGATGAGACTCATATGAAATACTTTATTATGGTGAAGACACTTTATTTTCTATCGGAAAAGAAGCTATGTTTACGGATATGACTTGATTTTTTTTTTTTTTTCAACAAAGTATCCCTCTTTGAAGGGCTCCTAGTTTTCGCGAGTGCAACTGAACTTTAATATCACGGTGGATTAAATGAGGATAACTAATCAGCAAGTGTCAACTTATAAGATATCAAAAAGACAATATTGACATTGGGGATTTACTACAAAGATTGGTTTGATAAACAAAGGTTTTGTTTATGGTCTAATGATAGGCGATAATAGAAAGTATAAGGCCGAAGGTGATGGGAGATCTTTCTACACACTTCACTTTTTTAAAATTATAAAATTAGATTTAAACAAACTCAGGTGTAGCCTACGGTGGCATACCTCATCTGTGTTAACAGTACACAGCAACAGGAGATTACCATGTACAGTAACACTTTGCTAAGGTTTGAGAAAAAGAGAAAAAACAAATCTGCTTTTCTTGTGCATTCTGCTCAAACACAGTCAAGTTGTATCTGCATTCATTTCCACTGTAGGATTCTCCCAACTTTTACCAAATGCTGAACTGTGCCATACGGAAAAACATCCACGGAGGAAATTGTAATTTGTTTTCATTTTAGGGGAAGATTTTTTTTCCTTTTTTTTTTTTTTTTTTTTAAAGCACTCGAACAGAGCGCATTTTCTGCAAAAAATTTTTATTTGTCATGACTGACAATTAAAATTTGAAGGTTTGTGGTTCAAGTATTATTAATACTTTTAACCACCTTTCTTTTCACAAACCATTAACTGATAGTTAAAACTAAGTTCTAGACCAAGATACGAAGTTCATCAAACCCTTTAAAATATATCACTATTAAAAATATTGCCTGGTAGAGAAAACCTAAGTATGACTGCTAACACTTTGAAAAAAAGATGTTTTTATTTTCCATGTAGCGTGGGAGCACAACACATGTAGTTATTCAGCATGATGTATTCAAATCTAACAGTGGCCACGTGTGCTGCTATTAATATTAACGTGACTGTTTACTTTATTTGCTGAAGTATAAGGAACAAAGACAATTTATTTGATTTAAAAACAATTATTTTAATCATACTTAAAATATGAACACTTACAGCCAGGAGAAGCTAAAGCATAACATAGACATAAATACAAAGAACACAAGTGACAAAAAAACAAAACATGTCAGCCAATGTATTCAACAAGCTGTTGAAGTTGTTCACAATTCTTCACAACCTCTGGCAAAGACAGCAGGGTCTGTGTGGAGCAAATAAAAACATCCATCACCTCAAATATCCATATCACAGACTTCACACTCTTGACAGGATGCCAAAAGTGAAAGAGCACAGAAAAACCAGATTAAACAGTATCTCTCACCTCTCTGACTTTATTGATCATGTTGTTTAACATCTGAAGTTCATTCTCACTTTTCTGCTGGTTGCTCTGATGGATCATTTGCTGTGAGAGACGTTACAACATCGTGAACACACCGGATCGCATCCTCACAAGACAGTTCTGGGATACTGGCATTAAAACAATCTCATGTTCTCCCAAGACAAGAAAAGAAAGGTGATGGTGCGTAATCAGGAATATAAGCGATACTGTATATAGTCGGCACTTACATGTCTCTTTGCTCTTTCAAGGAGTTTCACTCTGGCCTGCTCTACCTCCTGAAGACTCAACTTCAGTCTCTCCACCTAGGGATCAAATAAAAGAAATATATGATAGAGAGAAAAAAAAAAAAAAAGCATTTAACCTGCAGTGTTTGCTCTGGAACAGGCTGAAAACTACTACAAGATAGAATAATGAATTAATAGTGAATTAATCCACACGGGCTATATGAGGCTATACTGACACTATATGTGACAGGATCATAAATACCTCTCTCAATAACTGGATCTTCTCTTCCATGAAATGGGCTTGGTTAGCTGAATGGCAACCAGCTTTTTTCAACTCCTCACGCAGGAATTGGGACTCCACCTTCAACTGCTGGAGAGAGCGACGAAGTTCTACCACCTCCTTCCGCAATTCCTGTGAAAAATTGATACATTTTTTTTTTTTTTTTAAACTGTTACACTTAGTGTACACTGTTACACTGTTACACTTATTCTGCGTCTTACGTTATTGTCAGTCTTGTGTTTATTTAGAGTTTCCTGGGCGTCTTGTATTTCTGCAGACAAATTTGCCAAAGTTTTCTCATCCTGTGTAAAGAAAAAGGTTTTTTTTTTTAAAAGAAAAATTTCAGCACTTTTCTCAGCTCAACAGGATCAGTCCCATTAGTCAGCACTCTTCTTTAGCCATCTTGAACTAAGGCATCACAGACAAAGTTAAAACTGACAGAAGGGAATGCATTTCTTACCTGAGCTTTCTGCTGCAACGCCTGATTGCCCCTCTCAACCAGGCTGTTTAGACTGCTAAGTTGATGCTTAAGCTCATACACTTCAGCCTCGTGGTTGCTATTTGCAGCCTGCTGCTCCTCCTGCAGGCCATAGCTGGAACAATGCAATAAATAATGTTGGATTTTACATTGAGCTTGTATGAACAATGCAACTCCAATCATTCATTCCTCTGGGGTGAGCTTCACAGAATATAAATCCAGAAATCTTCTTTATATTTACTAACAAAGTTAATATCACCCCTTGTCTGTCAGGGACTGGTCCTTATCAATACCAAACCTCTGGTGAAGGCCCTGTGTCAAACCATGTTTACTGAATAATGTGCAGACTCTTTCAGTTAGTTGGTGTTCCCATGCTGCCTCTCACATCTGCTTTTCCTATCCCTCGAACATCACATATTCGTTAGTTCCAGCTTCTCAGTTGTGAGGATTTGTTGTTTTTATTGTCTCATGAGATAATAAATAAAAAAATCTTTGGGTTTTGGACCATTGGTCGGATAAAACAGGCACTTAAATGACATCCCCCCTGGGCTTAAGACAAAAAAAATTCACTGTTTTCTGATGTCTTACAAACCAAACAATTAATCAAGAAAAATTATAAGCAGATTAAATGTTAATGAAAATAATTGTTAGTTGCAGCCCTTCACTAACTGATCTAGTGCTAAGGGGATTAGTGGAAATCAATCAACAAATCAATTAATTGACTATCAAAAGAGGTGGAGGTTTATTTTCTGTTAAGTCATTCATCAAGTAAAGGATGCCAAACATTTGGTGTGTCCAGTCTCTCAAGTGTGAGAATTTTATGTCACTGCAAACTGAATATCTTTGGTTTTGGATGGTTGGTCAGAAAAAACAATCACTTTGAAGACATGACCTTGGGCGGTGGAAACTAGTGTTGGGCGCTTTTTCCTGTTTTCTAAGATTTAATAGACAGTACAGACTGCACATCAAAAATATTATCAACTAATGAAAAGATAGCAAAAACATTTGGCTAAATAGAAAATAATTAGTTAAATAAATAGTTAGTTGAAGTAAATTTATAAAGCAGAGTTTCTTATAAGAAAAAGTTACATTTTTATTTCATCACCACATAAATATTTTACAGCACTTACATGGTGTGGTGCAGCTCCTCCAGCTGAGCATCTTTGTGCTGTTTCACCAGCTTCAGAGTGCTGACCAGCTCTGTGACGGTGCTGCCCAGGTCAATCAGCAGCTCTGCCACGCTGCTCTGATCGTCCTCTTCTGGTTCAAACTCTACTGCTTTTAAATTCTTTTTAGGGGTGATGGCTGCAATGCGGACGAAGGCACTTGTCCCACTGAACAAAGCTTCACACTGTGGCTCAGGCATGTCTGAGGGGACTGAAGAGACAGTGAACTACAGCTTAGATTTTTTTAATTGTACACTGTTATTGAATGACATTTAAACCCACTTTGAAATTAGAGGTGTGTAATTAGATTTTTCCCATGTAGGTGTGCAATTTTTAATTTCACTCAGTTATAGCCCCTTTAACTCAGATGCCAGCTGTGCAAACTCTAACAAAAGTGCTAATTCAAGTAAAGTAGACAGTTTTAGTTGTACATTTTACCAGAATATGAAGAAAAAGACACCTGGGTTTATTATCCTTAGGGAGATGTGGCAATTGCAATACCAGGTGGTGTGGAAAGAACAAAAAGTTTTGAAGAAAACGCAATGATTATTACAGGATAAGACAAGGCAATTTTCACCTGCTTCGTTTCAAAGGAGGAACATTTTGAGTTATGTTAGGGAAGTGGACTTTTTAACCATCCTTCACAGGATATCTATACCTCCCTTCCATAAAGGGGACACATATATGCAACTCATGCTTGAGCCACTGAAATGAAACACCTGTTGTCACTGTCACCTGTTTGAACTTGCTGAACAATATAAATACATAGCACTATTAAAAATTAAATATTTATAGCAGCTCTCATCCCCAATAGAAACAGACGTTCACCAAAGCACTTGTTTTATGTTTTGTTTTTTTAAAAACAAAACCTTAGCTTTATTTGTTCATAAAGCTTTAAAACTTCACTATCAGCTTGACCTATGGCATGCCTTATTGACCTATCAAGCTAGTAACTTTTTCTATTTGCTTCGAAGATGGAGGACAATAGCGGGAAAACCCGCTGAGCGGATAATCGAAAGACCAAAGACTCTGAGAAGCAGTGTGTGGAAGTATTTTGGGTTCTGCACCATAGACGGCAAAGTAACTAACAAAGATAAGTCTGTTTGTTGACTTTGACCAAAAAAAGGTGTCTTACACCACAACAACAACAACAAACCTGCAGCCGAAGCTCGTAAAAATGCCATCGCCTGTAAGATAGCAAAGTTTATATGCAAGGATATGCGGCAGGGGGATATCCTTCAAACAAATTGTTTATTATTTTTGGAAAAAGTGACAGCCCATGTGACAACTTTCATTCTCGTCCCTCAAGGCTAAGGGCCGAGAGCTGTTACATTTTGGAAAAAGCATCACCTTAAGACACATGCAGGTTTTAGCTACAGTACCTGGTCCAGGCGGTGTCTCTGTTTTGACTTCTCCCTCCTTCTCAGCAGTTAATGCAACCATGATGCTGTCGACAAACGAGCTGGAGGGGTGACGACGCTCCAAGTTGTGGACTGGTTGAGACTCTTTACCTTTCAGTGGTTCTGGTTTCTAAAAAGTAAGATATATAAGACTGAGTGAAAAAGCATTATAGTTTTTCTCCACCGTGCTGCAGTCCAATTATTTACAATTCATGTCAGAATTATTCGCTGCTACAAAATGTCATTTAACGTTTTGTAAACCAGGACGTTTGACAGCACACCTATAGAGTTGATTCATCTCTCTCATAGCAGAATTTACAACACAGTGCTGCATCATCCATTCTACTAGAAACAGAGTTATAGCCTTGCATGTCGCCTATATGTATAGAACATGTACAGATGTTGCCAAAATTGTTGCTGCCCTTACACCTCAGTGAAACAAAGCTCCGTTCTTCCTGAAAAGTGTTGAAATTAAAAGCTCTTTTGTCATGCATAGTCACATGACTTTGGCTTACCATAGAATGAAAGAAGTTGGGAAAAGAGCTGAATTCTTTTTTATTATACAAAGATCTTCTAAAATGGCCCCAACAAATTTATTGGTACCCCTTAAAAGGGCTGATAAATAAGTGGATTGTAGTGATATTTCAGGCAGACTGTTGTCTTCAATTAGCATCACAATTGTCTGCAATCTTTTATTCAGTCCTTCAGCATATTTAAAGGGAGAAAAGTCCTCCATGTGCTGTTTGGTTGTGTGACCCAGGAAGACCCCAATTTTGAAACATAAAAATGCCTGACTGGAGTTTGCCAAATTGCATGTTGACGAGCCAAAATGTTTCTGGGAGAATCAAAAGCAACATGTGTGTTTTATTAAATATGGGAGAGAGAATAGATTACTTTCGTCAGTTTCAATTTATTTCAGAGAAAATTGTTTTTTTTCCCCCCTCTTTTAAATGGAAGGGTAATTTTGGCCACGCCTGTACATCGGTGCAATATGAGAGTGAGACAAAGGTGGTGAAATCTAGCTGCTGTCCTGCTTTGGGTTGTGTTTTGCAGTTCCCAAATGTTACCTGGTCATTGAGAGCTGCATATAGCTCATTGATCAGTCCTCGCAGTGTGTGATGCAGCAAAGTGATTTCAGTGACTGCCTGGGCCTGCTTCTCTCCAAGCTCCATCTGGGTTGCACTGGCCCTGGACCTTGTGGTTTCCAGCTGCTCCTGCAAACTTCTGTTCTCGAGCCTGCATCACACATACACAGATAAGTTATCACTGAGTATATAGACAAAATGTTAAACATTGTTAGACAAAGCATAGAACAATTTGTAGTAAGATTAACACTAGCTTTGCTGAAGTTCAAATGTAACTGCATGCACACAGATAGACTTAGGACCCACAGAGGAATTATACTCTTGATCAAAATAACCCAGAAGAACACATGAGAGAATGACTTTTCTTCTCTCCTCTTCGGTGCTACTTCTTTCCAAAATGCAAAACTGTTTTGGTTTATTATATTAATATTATGTCTAACAGACATAAAAGAGGCATCCAACACAATATGTTAAGTATATTACAAACTTTTGGTAAGCAAAGCAAAAAGAAAGTTGATAAAACCCAAAACAGTGGATGTTGACAAAATGCTGGAGTATTTAAGTGAGAAAGCAGTGGTGCTGTCGACCTCACTAACATATGGTTATGGTAACAGCACATTAACCGAAATAATTACAGGTTTAGTTTTATTATTAAAATGCAAAAAAAGATCATTAAAAGGGTGCTGTTAACTTAAACTTACTGAAGCTGACTAAGTTCTCCTTTTAGGTCCTCACACTGAATGTTCCTCTCCCGGAGCCCCTGCAGGTTGGCCCTCAGCATACGCTCACTTTCAGCCACCTGCTCCCTCGCCAACTCATTTTCCATCTGTAAGAACTGACACACACACACACACACACACAGACAACAGGAAGTTAAACCAGAAATCCACCATGACACAGAAGTCCCGTACTATTCATAAGACGACAACACCCGACTTTAAAATAAAATAACTGCCAATCAAGACGGCAAAGTGGATTTAGAAAAGAAAGTAACAAAGCTACTACTCAACTTTGTGAGTACAGATGCTCAGATCTTGGATTTATGTTAGCTTATACAGCACGTTTATAAGTGATAATCAAGGATGTATGTTATGTAAAAATGTATGTGCTCTCCCAAACCAAGGCTGGATCTAAGGATTTTATTGGTCATCCATTACAAACATTTTGCTTTGCTCACAACCCTATTGATGCCAGTAATCCTCTCAGGCAATATAGGATGGGGACTTCAACAGCATAAGTGAAAAACAATATAAAGAAAAAGTAAGAGGGTCTATACCATAAAAATTTTCCAAGCCAAGAATCCAAAAAGTACCACAAGTGTAACACATATTCACTCTACAAGCTAACCTCGTTCATTTCTCGCACGCCACCGAGTTGTGCGCAAACATCCTGGAGCTGCTGGATCTGCATTTGCTGAGACTGCGAGAGGGTCTGCAGCTGACTGAGCTGCTCCTCACTTTGAGCCAGAGCCCGACTCAACTCACACACACGCTGCTCCGACTGGCCCAGTGACGTCTCCAACCTGGACACAGGCACAGACATAACATAGGCAGTGGCATTAGCTGCAGTATTTTCAATAACATCTGTGAATGTGTGGCAGGGGGGTTGCCTATTGGTCCCAATCTTCTGTCATAATTCAAGAAGTTTAAATTCCCTTTCATCATTACTGCAAATGGTAAACTGCCAGGGCATCTTGTCAGCGACAGAAAGAGGGACAACTTCCCTTCCTAACCAAACAGAATTTATGAAAACAGAAAGAAGTGGGGATTTCCAAATACCTACGCATTTGGAAATAAATGTAACGTTACATGGGATATAAAAAAAGTACATGAAAACATTGTTTGCTGTAAGTGTTAACAAAGATAAATTTTTCTTCAATCATTTTTGTTCTCACTGTGATTTTGCTCAAAATTTCATATCAAACCATTAACCAATTTCAAGTTAGTTATTGTTTCATTCCTATTGAAAATCCCTGTGACCACTTACTCATTTGCTCTGTCCTTGGCTTGCTGGATGTCCTTCCATGATTGCTGCAATCTGAAAAAAAAAAAAGTTTTTAGCACCTGCGTGTTCTATATCAGAATATATCAAATATTGTGCTAGTGCAACAATGTTAAATTAGCACAGCATTTGCTTCCTTTTTTCAATAAATTAGAGTTCTTGTTGGGCTCATACTTTGTAGTCTCAGCAGCAAGGGCCTGCTCCAAGAAGCTATAGGAGGCCAAAGTGGAGGAAACTGTAGCAGACAACTCTGTCACCTTCCTCTCTAGCTGACCACTCTCCTCATCTCTTTCTGTTAGCTTCTGACGCAGCACACCCATCTCTAAAATTTAATGAAAAGAACGAATAGTTATCAATTGTATGGGCTGATAAAGAAGAAAACTAATTTGCCTTTTTACACAGTTGTTTGAAAAGATAAGGAATTAAATGACCAAAGACACTTAAACATATTCATTTCAGTTTTACCTGTGGTCAGAATTGTCACCTGCAGATTTAAATCACCAATCTGTTCGCTGGCAGTTTGGAGATTCACATTAGCTTGGTTCAATTCCTCTTCGATCTGTTGAGTATAATCATCTTCATGATTTGCACCCATCATCATTCTATTAAAACAAGTAGTTAAGTGGTTTAGGGCAATAAGTGTCCCAAATAAATTATTAAAATCTGACCTGCTCTCTCTCTTCGACAGCTTGGTCTCTTGCAGAAATATGCTCGTCCCTCTCTCTCAAAGCAGCCGCTGCCTTCTCATTCAGCTTAAGAAGCATAGGTGCACTTTTCTGCAGAAGGCTTCTGACTGTGCAGAGCTATGGAAAGATGACAATGCAAAACCATCAGCACCATGAGCATTGTTATATTTAAAATAAAGTTGTGAATGCTATCTCCATTCAAACACCATTTCGTAAAGGCACTTTTAGTTTGTGAGAAAATTTTCACAGAAATCAAGCTAAAATTGAAACAAAATTGTTTAAAAAATAAAACACAATTGTTGCTGTTTAGTTCTCTGTCATATGAGATCTCAGTCCTTTATGCTTATCTTTTTTTTTATTTTTTATTTTGTAGAAACTGGCAGATTGTGATTTCTGGGTAGGTTTGGATTCAAAAAATGAGGGATTGGCAGAAAAAAAAAAAAAGAAAAAAAATCCACACACTGATCTGAGCTCTCGGTTTGCGTTTGTTGAAAAGATATCTCTGGCTACGCAGCTGTGAGGCATGAAGCTATGGGCATTATTCATTCTGTCTCTGCCGGGACGCTATTGCTAGGTAGCAGCAGTTTACAGATAACAGCCTGATGTCCTGTCAACACAAACAATGCAGAGGAATTAGTATGCAGACTATCAGTTTCTACCCTGTCTGTGCTCGAAGTGATAACTAAGGTTGATGTCTGTACTCAGTGGAAGCATCAGGTACTGACAGTCCATGCGTAGCTGTATGAGGCTGTATTTATTCTAAAATAAATCCTTGGTCCATAGTTTTATAACCAGGAAATATATGGAGTTTACTGCCGATATCCAGCCCAATTTTTGCGACTCACAACATATTATGTAAAGGTGTTGTTACGTGCTTATAATGTATTTGAGTTGTTTCTAAAAGGATATACTGATCATACTTCTTTCATCAGACTGGAATGCTCCTCAATGGTTTCGGACAAAAGATCAGAAGCAGAGTTCAGCGTTTCAGTGTAGGCCTGGTTTAATGCAACCTGCATTAGTAAAAAAAAAAACTGAAATCAGACACATTCTGAAGGATGTTATGCTGAATAAATTACGGTACTGCCTTTTGTTCTTGCCTGTTCTGGGTGGGCCTGCTTTACGGCAGCCAAGAGTTCTTGCTGAGACCCCACACTCTTCTCCAGCTCTGACATTTCTGTGGCACAGTGCGTCCTCAGCTGTTCCATCGCACTGAAGGCCTGGAAACAGACAATCAGACACACACTTGCATGTCACTGACGGTAACTATGACAACAATTAACTGTGGAGGGGCAGTTTAAATTTTCTCCATAATGCTTGTATTTAGGTCCACCAGAGCAGGAAAGCCCTGCTACATAAAACATTAACTATTAAGAGGCCCGTGATATTTATTTTATCTTTTCTCAACAAAAGCATAAAAAAATGTAGCCCTGGTGTTTGAAAGTACTGGCTTCATCAATGACAAATAACAAAAAAAAAAAAAATTCTGTGTTCCAACCTGCAGCAGAGACACTTGAAAAAGGATAGGAAAAGTCATGGAGCTAAAAATTAAAAAAATTAATTACTAAGGCCACATAACAATTAAGAGATTAGTCACTGTGTTTACCGCCTCCTTGGCTGTGAAGGCCTCCTCCATCTGTGTCCTCATGTCATTTCTTTGGTGAAAAACATCTTTGACCTTCTGCATCATTCGCGTTTGTGTGTCCTTTGTTTTCTCAAATAGAGACTTCATCTGACCATACTAAACAACACAAGGGGGGGGGGGGGGTAAATATCAGCTAAATTCAAGCAGATAAAATGTACCATTATTGGCGTATACACAGTTAAACACATACCATAATATAATTGCTGGATGGATAATCACACAAATACTTGCAGTTGATGTCAAGTGAGAAAGACATGCAAGACATGTTTACATACATGTGAGACAAGGCTTTGATGGTCCTCTCTGACAATGTATCCTATTTCATTCATGTTAGAGAGAGCAGCATCTGTGTCACCACTCAAAGAAGTCTGTTGGGACAAAAACAAGCACTTCACCATTATTAAAGAACAAAATCAGGTGCGCTAACACATTTTTTCCACATAGGAATAAAGAAAATTAAAAAACATAATTTTGCACAATTTATGTAAATTTGTAAAACAGTCTTTAAACACACTGACATTCAAGAGCATTGTACCTATAAAGTTTGGGTTGTGTTGTATCGTGTATCATGTGTTGTCTCACCATGGTGACTCTTATGTCCTGCATACAATGAATGAGGTTCTGTAGAGAACTTCCTTGCAACTCCAACTCACCAATCCTGCTCAGAGCCTCCATATAAAGGTCTCGGAACATTGTGGTCTATATAAAATACAAACCAAATGTTTATTAAAACTTATAATTGAAAGTTATAGCTTCTGTATAACATCAACAGAATGCTGAACTACAAGAAACCAAAGGTCATCATAGTGAAAGAAGTCAATGTACAAAAGTACCAGCTCTAAATTCTTCACATCTCCCACTGTCCTTAGAATTGTTTGAATGTGTCCTTACCTGACTGAGTTCAGTGTGGTCTGTCTGCACTAATTTCTCCCTGAGCTCTGAAGGTCCAGGGCCTGCAGGAGGACATCCCTGTGCTCTGGCTGCAGCCAACTGCTGGACCAGGGCTTCCACCATGATCATGCTACAACTTAACCTCTGCTCCAGCTCGTGTCTAGGGAGGCATTCTAGACTGCCTGGAGGTAAACTGACACCACATTGATAGAAAGAAAGAGTCAGGAAGGCAGACAGAGAAACACACAGACAGCAGAATTAGCCATGTCATAATCACAACCAATGTTTTATTAAATAATAAATTCATAGCTAACACTTACTTCCACAGGAGAGGGTCAGTAAGAGTGCAGGAATCAACCACAGAGAAAGCCCTCTTTCTCTCAAACTGGCCAGATGTATTGAGGCTCCGGTCTACCAGTTTCACAGCAGTGGTGCCCACACAAACACTGTGGGATTCTGCAGGAGTAGCTCTTGCTGACGGGACTGTGACGGAAGCAGGAGGTGGAGTAGAAGCAGGGACAGCAGCAGGACCCATCTTTCCAGATGCCAAAATGAGGAACTCTGCCATCTGCCGGAGCTGGTGCTGAAGGGGACCATCTGGAATCAACGAGAAATCCAGGACCGGCTTTTCTACCTCTGACTGAGGCACGGCACAGGGCTTCATACCCACACCCCCATTCGGCTCAATGCCTGGGTCTGACTGGGGCTTGTAACCCAGTGCTGTAGAGTTGAATAGAGGACGTGGCATGGGGCTCTCCAAGTGCTCTGCCCATAACCCAGCATTAATAGGAGCCACCAAGCTCTTTTCAACCTCGAGAGCAGAGTCGTTAGTTAAAAAATTGTCCAAAGCAGAATCGTTATGAGCTTTTAATACAGATACAGCAGGACTTAGGATTCCAAACTGCAAAGCTGATGCTGCTGAGGGACACTCTGACAGCAATTTCACAACATCAGGGAGGTTCTCTGTATGAAGTTTTTCTGCAGAGTTACAAAGAACAGGTCCATTCCCAGATGAGCCGAGGGTACTGTCTTTTGCCTCACTGGATTCAGGAGGTCCACTGCTTAAAAGCGCGTTACAGACATGCTCCAGATCCTGCTGCACTTCCACAGGTGTGGGACTCTCTGCTGAAGCCTCAAGTTTGCTGCAGTCATTAGACTCTGTTTTGGCAAACATTGAGGACAACGCACTGTCTTTAGGTTGTACTGAGTGCTTCGATTTTTCTTGGACTTGACAGTTAATGGATTCATTATCCAAGGCCTTTAACAACATGTTAGTCGGCGAAGATGTGTTGAACGCGGGTGGGTGAGTATCTAAAACAAGTTCATCATTTTCCACGTGGCAGTTAGGTTGTTCGTAGTCATCTTGGATTTGATCCTGTGTAACATAAGTAGGTACAGTGTTGTCATCCAGGGGCTGGCAGATCACAGCCTGGTCACTGGGCAGAGGGGAAATCTTCTCAGACAATCGACTGCCATTTGATTTTTCAACCTCACCCACAGTTCTGATGAAAGAGCCAAATGCAACCCCTTCCTGTCTGCCAGTCTGGCTATCGGGTACCACCGAGCTAATCTGTTTAACCTCATCCATAGCATCAGTGCTGCTTGGCAATAGCCCCTGGGCAATGGAAAGGTCGCCACTTGAATTTGATGAATAATTTTGAATATTACAGTATGGGTGATCTAAATGATCAGTACTGTTTTGCGCATCATGGTCACCAGCTACAACACTTTGATTTATACTATAACTGCATGACACACTGCTGGTCCCAGTGCAGTCAGCTAGTAGAGGAACAGTCTCATCTACAAGTCTGGTGCCATCTGAAATTTCTATCTCACCACCAGTGCAGTTGAATGATTTGAAGGTTACATCACTGGGTCCATTAGCAGGCTTTTCAAAACCATTTTGGGTCTCAAAGACGGTGGTGATGACAGGAAGACCATTTGTGCTGCTAAAGTTGGGACGATCAGCATGTTCCGCTTGACACAGTTGGCCGTTGTCAGAGAAAGTAGTTGAATTTACACTGTTGTCCTGTAAACATTCACTAAGCTTTGCCTGGGACAGAGGAATGGTCTCATCATGTTGTCTGATGACATCTGCGACTTCCCCCTCACCTCCGTCACAGACAAAGGATTTCCGGTTGGCATCTTTCTCTCCACAGCAGTCGTACTGAAAAACTCCTGAATCTTGTGTGGCATGTTTATCATCCAGGCTCCCAGAGGCCAGAGGTGTGGTGTTGGGAATTTCAAAGGAGCATGCTGCATCAATGTCAACCAAGGAACCATCTATCATCTCTGGATTGTGATAGGGATGTTCTATGTGGCAACTGCATGACTGCACCATCATACTGTCTGATATGACTGTATCTTCTGTTTCACTGTTATATCCAGTCTGATGATTGGGCAAAATAATGCTCTCTTTTGCGCACACTAAAGAGCCTGAAATCTCAACCTCACCGCCGGGACAGACAAAGGATTTAAATGTTACATCTTCAAGTCCATAAGCAGCCTCAGCAGTTGTCATATCATTCGTGGGAGCACTGGTTTGTATGACTTCGGTGGATGGAAGACAATGCAGGTGGGGCTCTGGGGCACAGAGAGAAACCTCACCCTGTACATTAGAATGGACAGAGGGTCAGAAAAAGTCACAAAGACATTTAAAACAATGAGAGCGTGTCTAAATATTAGTATAAACCCACCTTTGTCGTATTCACTGCATCACAACCTGATTTCAGCCTAGACGATGGAGTTGGCAGGTGCAGCATTTTATTCTCCAGACTTCGCAGAGGGGTACGCTCTCCATATTTTCCGGAAGGCTAACATCATCAAAAGTTGAAATAAGATGTTAGCTTGCTCAGTCATAATTTAAAACTGTACACTATGCATGACAGAGTGCAAATGACTTACCAAGCCTTCCCCAGTGGAACGTGACTTCAAGGAGGACATTATTCTGTATCTGTACAACTGCAAAATACAAGTTCCTATCAAACGGTTGTTTTGTTTTGTTGTTGTTGTTTTTTTTAAACTTGTTTTTATGTTTATTAAACTGATTGGTGGCAAACTGTTCTGACCCTAACGTTAAGCTAGTTTCTAGACCGAAATTATGTGAACATTAACTAGTTAGCTAAGAATCTACTGACATCAAGTAACGTATCAAGTACAGGGAGTTGCCCAGAACCAGGCTTTTTAGAGCATTCACAAGCGCTGATAAGTAAACAAAACTAACTTGGATGCATAAAGTAACACTAAATTATCACACAATGCGTTGCTAAGAATATTGTCAGCAAGGGCGTAAGTTAGGATAGTAAACTTGTGTGAACGACAGCGTTACCGAAGTCGTTGGTTAACGTCAAGTCTAGTTAGTTTGAACACAACTCATTAATGTACACTTTACACTACCTAAACTATAATTTGCCCGAAGCAGATCGTTAAATGATGTAAAAGCGCGTTACCTTCCACACGTTAACAGCCGATTTTAACCAACGTTATAAAAGAGGACGAGAAAAGCAGATCTCCGCTGAGCGGCCATCAACCGCGTTTCATTCAAAACACAAATCTCAGCTCTGCTATTGGTCAATTTCTCTTCTTCGGTTATTGTGTGACGCACCGGGGTGGACATAGCGCGTACAACAACGCACTGCCGCCCCCCACAGGACATTAACGTCACAGCTCAATATAAAATCGACAGATTTCTCCTGTGACCTCACAGGTATCTACAAGCTGGGCTTTATAAGACATATCAGGCTCATTTCTCCCTTTATAATGTTATGCCAGAAAATAAAAATAACCCCTCTCATTTGTTCCTGATGCCTTGTACCTATTCTTCATGTGTCTCATTTTAGTGACTGTACCACCTACGGTAGTAGTTTTAGGGACTGGAGGAAAAAAAATGTTGTAAAGTGATGATGCTTTCAGAAATAATGCAATGAATCATTTTTATTTATCAATTAATTTCATACAAAGTACGGTAAATGGGAAAAACTAAATCAATATTTGGCACCAGTTCTCCTCGGTAGACTTGTGCAGTTTTTCGAGGTACTCGACAGGTAGGTTGTTCAAGCGTCATGGAGAAATTTCCACAGTTCTTCTGTGGATTTAGTCTGTCTCGGTGGCTTCTGCATCTTCATGTGATCCCAGACTGACTCCATGACGTTGAGATCAGAGCTCTGTGGGGGGGCCAGACCATCTGTCGCAGGACTCCTTGTTCTTCATGTCTCTGAAGATAGCTCTGTATGACTCTGGCTGTATTTGTGGGGTCCTTGTCTCATGCTGCAGAACGAAATTGGGACTGATCAGACGCCTCCCTGATTGTACTGTGTGACGGATAAGAATTGAAACATCTGAACTGCCTAAAACTCTTGTTTCACATTCCAAACCCTTCACGTTGGGTTTTTAAATATATATGTGAGTCTAGCTCCACCAAGAATTTATCAAAAGATCATTCCCCCTACAATATTTTTGTCACTGTTACACTCAACTTCCTCAAGCAACAGTACAGTAAGGCTACTTCAGCTGTAGATAAAATGCTACCGCAAGCCATGTAGATTCATGTCTTTCAGAGTAATTTCAAAACGGGTTTGGTAGATGTAAATCCATGCATCTAACAACAGCTTTATTTTGAATGTTTCCTTTTTCCGTTCACCACCACCTCTCATTCTCTTCCTCTCTGACTCAAACACACGTCACTGTAAAGTTATAGCTGGAGAGTGATTTACTGTCACTCTTGGTATGGGGAGTTATATCAGTAATAAATTACAAGAAGAAACACAGAAGTCCACTCGTTCATTCAGGGTCAGTTTATTTTTCCACTATGGGCAGAGGGCCAGTTACTTCCTCCGCATAAAGAAAAAAAAACATGAAAAAAAGAAAGGATACATGAAAGAAACTTTTGAATGCAGCTGCTGAACATGGTTTAAACAATACTGTGATACTTTTTCATCTTTAATCTGTCTTAATGATGAATCTTAGAGCAATAACCTGGAAATGTTGAGGTGAGGAACATTTTACAGGCTCTGTGTTTGTTTCTCTATGCGCATGGGAAGTGACACCACCCAGCTCTAACGTTTTCACTGAAAGAGTTTCTTACATGGTGGCAATGTGGCACTCAACGGGTCGGACCTGCAGTACCTCAGCAAAGCCCTGTCCAAACCAGCAGGTGATGTCAGCCGTGTCCAGGGTGAAGAAGAAGAGTCTGTCCCTGCAGCGTGTCCGCCTGTAGACCGACCGGGGGTCTGCTGACAGCACCCCCCTGATTGCGGCAGCAGCCTCCTCTGGACTGCACAGAAACTTGAACCTGGGTCTGACACGTTCAACGGGTCCTGTGTGGCATACAAGGTTGTTTTGTTTCAGTGATGAATGACTGCTTTCATATTTATTACTGTCACAATAGCACCCTCTTGTGGAGAAGAGGACAACATCACATATTTCTCCCGGCGACAACGAGCTTCATTACACTGTTAAGATTGTCTTACCTGACACGTGTGTGGGAAGGAACTCTGCTAGCTCCCTCTCAGCGTGAGGAGTGAAGCGTACCTCCAGACCGGCAACGGGAGGCTCTCTGATCCAGCCAGCAATGGTGCTGTAGGCCTCCTCTCCATAGCAGGGGCGGTCCGCTGTCGACTCTGGAGGCTTGCTTGTTTGAGAGTCGGAAACTCGGCCCTCGCTTTGGCAACAGTCACCTTGGGTCACATAGGCCTTGACCTCCTCCAGCACACCGTGCAGGTTTCTGCGCAGGGAAAACTGACCACAGACTCCAGATGAATCTATTAAAGGAATCTCCAGACCTAACGCTTCAGATTTGTCTTTTGAGAGCTGACTCTCCAAGTCATCAGCAGCAGCTCTTTCCCCTTTTCGGTCTGACTGAGCATCTGTTTCTGAGTCCTCGTCGAGGTTTAAGGTATTTGACTCCTCCACAGCAGTTGCATTCGGTTCGTGTGTGTTTAGTTCACAAGGCTGTAAGTCCATGCGAATCCTGGTCTGGGGGGAGTCGTATTCTGGGATGTAGGGCTTGATGTCCAGGACTGGGGTGCCTGCAATCATGTCAATGTCTGACAGATGTATTGTGTCACCTAGAATATAAAAGGGAGGAGTGCATTTGTTACTGTGAAGTAACATCAGTTATTTGTTTGTGTGGCTTGGGTTAAATTTCACAGCTGAACATTGAGACTTAAGTGAAAAAAAAGTTATCACTAATATTCTGTGTGTCTGTGTAGTCTAGCATTTAGAGTTTAGAAATGTAGATGTGTCTACATTCTGCCAAATCTGTACATAGGTCCTCACAAACACACAATTAGCCATGTAAGACACATTTTGATGATTTCACTCACCCACAACTTTATCAAGTTTAGCCAGAGTTAGACCCAAGGCGTTGGGTCGATGCGGACTGCGCGTGGAGTACACGCCAACTCTCCGACCGTTCAGTCGGGGAGGCTTCACTTTGGCTTTGTAACTCAGGTGCCCGTTTTTGTGAAAGAGAAAGATGATCCTGCAGAAACAGGAAGGGGAAAACGCAGAAATGCCATCAAACAAACAGTCTAATAATTATTTATTTCTGAATTTAATTCAAAAGTCTAGATTTATGCAGAGGTGGTTCTGTTGAAATGAGCTGCGTTTTGAAAAGAACGGGATAAACATCCATAAATCTTCAGTCCACAAGTGCCAGATAATGTGAGTCTCATCCAATCACACACACTATTGCTATCAGTGGGTAATTATTCCTAATTTAAAAAGGCCTCAAATCAAGTTGAATTATACTGCCTTTAAAACAATACCAGTCTCAAAGGGTTTCATACGCCCACATTAGACGGGAAACAAGAACGCTTTGTTCAAGCAAGGAAAACACAGGATGAGACACAGAAACATTTAATGGCTTTAATTCAAGCCTCGGTGCAATAACATTAAAGAATTATCAATGGTTTTGTAGATACTTTTGTCAACCACTCTACGTGTAACTCCTGAAGCTTGAAATAAAATGAAGCTTGTGGCCAAACCTCAAAAACCTACATTCACCCTGTTGAACCCATATGCAGAATAATACTATTGTTCCTTTTGAGTCACTGCTGCATTGGCACAAAACAGAGGCAGCAGACTGGAAAATATTGCTTAACACTGTTTCATTAATACAGCCAGCAATAATACTTTTTGCTAAAATTTTGAGATGCTGCAACACCACCCTGTGGACTGGCCAGTGGAAGGTACACAGAGATAAACTGTTAAAACATGCGGTACGCCAACTGCATGGGACACACCAGACATGGGAGTACTGCTCCAGGCCTGCCAGGGCGTGCTCCGGGTTATTGAAGACGCTCTGCTGGATGCGCAGTGCCGCTCTCGAGGGGCCACAAATGGTGGGCTGTCTGGGTGTCCCATTCTTCACCGAGAAACAGGAACTGATGTAGCCGATCGGGACTGTCTGGATGTTTCCTGCAATGTTACACCATTAACGATATCGTGTTGATTTGGAACATTTGTAACACAGTAATAATCACAGAGGCACGTGTGTGTGTGTGTGTGTGTGTGTGCGTTTTTGTTTTCACTACTTGTAATTTATAAAACAGTAACGTATCAGGCTCTTTCACTCTTGTGTTGCACCATCATTTGTACTTTGCAACTCTCTTTATACTACAAGTGTATTTATTATTTCTGCATTTATTTGTATGTATGTTTATATTCATTTAACAAAGTAAAGATGCATAGTATATCATACGCTATAATATGTACATATTTATTTAAGTGCTGAAATCATCGGTCATTTAATTGACTAGTTGACTGACAAAAATTTTATCGGCTACTTTGACAATCAATCAAGAATTAAATATAGAACATTTGTTGGTTCCAGTTTCACAAATGTAAAGCTTTTCTGATTTTCACGATATCATTGGAAATAGAATATCTTTGGGTTTTGCACTGTTGAAAAACATCTGTCTTAACACGTCAACTTAAGCTCTGGGAACTTATGGCCTTTTTTTGGTCTTTTTTAAAATTTTTATTTCATCGACTAAATGACTAATCAGCGAACCAAAATATCAACAAATATATCAATGAGGAAAAATAATCATTAGTTGCAGCTCTAATTTATTTCACAATGTATACTGAGCATCTTTGGTACTAAAACATTACTCTGGGATGAATAAAGATTTTCTTTTCCTTACAAGTGGTGATGCATTTTTATGAACTACGACAACATCATGCTAATGTATAGCAGATGGATATAGAGAGTTTCTTCTTAGAAAGTTCTGATGAAAAAAAACCTCCACCTGTCTTATATTACAATTGCGGGTGACTTCACAATTTTACTAATCATACAGTTGTATGCTAAAGGGCATCCCTAGGCAAATTAGTAAAATTAAAACACAAATGCCCTGCAGCAAAAAGATTTATTAAAAATTAGCCTGTCTTCAAATTGACTTTTTAATTTTTATGAACTTAAAAACTAGAAATAAATTCAATAGTAATTGTGCCATGTGGCAGATATTAAAGCTTGCAAACAGTTTTTGCAGCCACCTAAGACTCTTTCTGTCCTTGATTTGGGAGTTTTCACAGATCACTTCAGGTTCTGGGATGTTTTTAGGCTGCCCTTGCACACACAGCATGTTTAAGATCAACCCTCAGATTTTGATGTTGGGGCCAGGGGACTGTGAGGGCTGATCCAAAAGCTTCAGCTTGTGTTTCTTGAAGTGGTTCATGGTGGATTTTCAGGTCTGCTTTGGCTCATTGTCCCGTTGTAGAAGGCAGACTCTTTTCAGTTTCACTTTCTTCACCGACTGCAGGACGATGGCATCCAGCATTCGCTGATATTTAGTGGAACCAATTCTTCTCTCTATCGGTGCAATGTTTACCGTCTCGCTGGCAGCCAGACAACCCCAAAGCAGAATATATTTCCATCCCCATGCATCACAGCCGGGGTTACTAAGTACTCACTTAGTAGGGTGCCCAAACCGTTGCAGATGCCACTGTTTTTTTATCCAGTTTTTTTTAAGTAAAGTAAACTTTTTTGTCCAAGAGGGGAAATTTGTCTTGGGCACAGTGCTAGGGTCTGTTGCTTAATATAAAAACAAACATAGAAGCATAAGAAGTGCATGAAATAAAAAGTGAAAGTGCGTTGACATTTGAAGAAAGGCTCATTCTGTTTGCTGCAGGGGTGCTATTTACTCCTTTTGACCTCAGAAATCAACAAAGCATGTAATTTGCCCAAACCTACATTTGTAATTACCTTGCTCTAATGCAGCCTGTGGTGGTGGTGGTGGTGTCTGGTCTTTGTCAGCTTCACAGAGTCCAGTCCTTGACACAGCAGACTCAATTGACATCATATGTTTGCGATGTGCTCGAACTGCGCTGTCCAACATCTGCCTGTTGAAAAAAGAAAGCGAGAGAGAGAGAGAGAGAGAGAAAAAAAAAAATCAGAACTGCTGACAAAAGAAGGCCGGTGTTGCGACAGGTCAAATGTGGTAAGATTTAAAGCAGCGTTCAGAAAAAATAAGGAGGGTGAGAGCTCAATGTGCCAGAGGAACACAGAAGGTCACATAGTGAACTGTCACAAAGGTTATTAGGAGATCTGTGACGTTGTGAGGGCACCTCAGGTTCTTGATTTCCTTTCTCATCACAGAAACCTGCTGGTTCAGCCTACTGATGTTCTCGCCGCAGCAGTCACACAGAGGACTCATCCTGCCGCTACAGAAGGTGACAAATAAGACCCCGTAAGTCCGCTTCGACTAGCCGCCGCCGCCGCCGCCGCCGGTGCTGCTGCTGCTGCTGCACAGACACACACACAATACACGCTGGCGAAACACGTGGGAGCTTCCCCAATGCGGAAACGCACGTCGGCTTTTATGGTTGGCCGACCAGGAGTGCTTCGCGTGACACGCCACCGACTGACGGCGCGTCTGAGGCAGCAAAGCCGCCCCCTGCCACTTTGGCACATCGTGCGTGTTTCGCAGGTTGGCGCAACGTGCACGCGCCACTGCACGGCAAAAAAAAAAAAAGCAAGCATGTTGCACACGCCATTGATAAATCTGCGCTGGGCATGTTTTATGCCAGCAGAGGGCAGCCAAGAGTCGTTTCAGCTACGGTGTTGTTTTTTTTTTGTGTGTGTGTGTGTGTCGAGCTTTATTTACAACTACAGAACAAGTACACAAAAAATGTACTACAACATACCGTGTAGTCACTGCTGGAATGTAACTCGTTACATCTACCCAAGTGCTGGTCTTGAGTGCTTGCATTTGCTGTCACTCTACTACATGTCAGAGGCTAGATATTGTTCTGCATCCTGCTGGCAGCTTTAATAAACTTCGCTGGTTCAGACTTTACATACAAACTATACATTAATCTCACACAAATGTGCAGTTATAGATGAAACAGAATATCAAGTAGTTGCAACTGGCCCCCGGCTCACGTGCTGCAGCATTAAAATGCTGCTCACGTGCTAATGAATGTAATGTAATAATAAACAATAAAAATATAATACATAATAACATCACACTGACAGAGGTCACTCTGCTGCATTATCAGCACTTTATATATTTTTTTGATAATACTAGTATTAGTAGTTCGAGTAGTACTTTTACTTAAGTAAAATTTGAATGCATTACTTTTATTTGTAATAAAGTATTTTTACATTGTGGTAGCGTTACTTTTCCGGAAGTAAAAGCACTCCTGTATACAGTAAAGTGTAAACTTACCAGCAAAATAACTGTTTTACAAACAGGCAGATGCAGTAGAGCCAGATGTTTGGCTGCACGTGCTTTAACAAACAAGGATTGGTGATATACTGTATGTTTTTGCAGATATTCTGTTCTCACTGTGAGCAATAATAGAAATATCCTTTTTAATTTCACTAAACAGAGTGGACAACGCTTTATTGTTGATGTGTTTACATTCAATTTGGCCATAATTATGCTTAAATCCATCATCAAATCAAAATGAATTGACAGTCTCATTAGAGCCTGCACACACAAAAAGAAGGATCTATGGTCTTAACAAATTTTGTAAGATGGTGAATGAAAGGATAAAATCAATTGAATGTTGATCATGTATTTGTCGAATTTTCATTTACACACTAAGATGTGTGGCTGTGAATGACACAAATAATAATGACCACAGTCAGATGATATAAGCAGTGTATTTTATTAGGTGAAAAACAACTTTTACAAAATTCAATCAAATAAATCCACAATTACATATACATCATTATCAGTGATTCATACCATTTACTTTTAAATAAAAGCAGGCAAATTTTGCTATAAACTAAATGCAAAGTAAAAAATAAAATTCAAGAACTTCGCAGTGAAGCACAAACCAAGAATAAATAAGCATACAGGCTTGGTTTGAATTCATACGTTTTTCAAATAAGCAATGCATACACTCAAAATGTTTGTTCTCTTCAACCAACAGGCTGAAACTAACCACAATAATACTCAGATACAAATTGTGACACAAAAGGAAGTACTGAGGCAGTATCTGAAAAGTGTGTTTTAGGAAAATTAGAATTAATTTCCAGGGAGATATTCTTGTGGTGGAGGCGGAGAGGACAAAGTTGGAATTGAGAGCATTTTGTTTTGTTCAGGTACATTGATCGACGGTGTCTCACTCAAATCTATAAAAAGCAGACAGACAGTATGTAGTTAATATTAAGAGGAAAAGTACATTTGAACCAAGCATATATTGTCAGAAACTCTTAAACCAGGTCATTTTTCAAAGGATTGCTTCTGGCGTTGTACTTCCACAACATTTTTACCTTCATCACCTCCTTGTTCTTGCGATGGAGAGATGTCTTCCTCCTCATCTGGGCCCAAGTCCTCAATCAGGACCTGGTCAAGGGCCTCCCTGCCTTGTGATTCTGTGTAGAGGGTCTTCATCTGGGGAGGAGCAGGACCTGCAAATGGAACAGGGGCTTGGGACAGAGCTGGGACTGGAACAGCATCTGGAGCAGTAGCTGGGGCTGGAGCTGAATCTTGAAAGGGGATTGGAGCCGTATCTAGAACACTGGCGGGAGATTTATCAGGAGCTGAGGGTAAAACAAGAGCTGGAGTCTGGTTAACTGGAACTGGAGAAGTCAGAAAAGGAGCAAGGACAGAGCTTTGGACAGATCCAACCTCGGGAATAGAAGCAGCGAGGACAGATGCTGGTTGTGACTCAAGTGTGTCACTGTCCACGGCAAGTAAGGGGGTCAGAGAACCTAATGTTTGATCCAAGATGACCCCCATAGGTTCAGGCACCACCACTACTGAAGGAGTTTCCTGAGCAATTGCCGCCTCTTCCTGAATGACAGATATCTCCGGCACGGGCCCAGTCTTCCTGGGCCTCCCTCTCTTCTTTGTGCCACTCCTCTCGTCGGCCCTTGATCTTTTCCTCTGGCTCTCAACCCTGAAAGAGCACAACAATTGTAATCAGCAGCAGTGGACAGTGATACAGCTCTTTGTGATACTTCTGCAAAGCTAATAGTACAAAGTCCTTGACCTGGATCTGGGGCTGCAATAGAAACACCAGAGCAACCTTTGGTTTCCTCTTGCTCCATATTCAATATAAACCAGAGGAATGATAAGCAGCGAGGTTGCTGATAATTCACTCTGCACTGTAAAGTACTGTTTTATAAAACAAGTTGTGGTAATAAGCCTTAATAACTTTACTAAAACTCCTGTCTCTGTTTTCACCCGCATTGGAACATTTATTTAGAGTATCGTTACACTGGTGTAAGTTCTTAAATTTGTGGAGCTTCTTCACTGCTAAACCAAACATGGTTACTCCAAATGAGCGTAGCTTTAAATTTAGGTCATGTCACTAACGTTGACTGTGCTGTTCTATAAATTTACCCAAAAACCCACTGGTTAGTTTCCTTTTCCTCTGCTTCGGCCTTTCTCTTCCTGAGAAGATCCCTGTCCCGCAATCGGCGACGGATCCCACCTTTAAAACAGAAACCCACGCAAAGAAACCACGTAAACAAGCGCAGTATGAAATCAAAGATACACAGGGCAGTATTTGTAAGGCATAACTGGCTAATGTCACTGACCGATGACATATAAAGACATGGGTTACAGACAGTGTTTTCTTTCAGCTACACACTGGCAAGTCTCTGACAGAAACATGTTCACACTTGGTTTCTAAAATACAATTACACAGACAGGCTAAACTTGTCTCTCATTTTCTGTAGTAATGCAGTTTAGATGTTGACTACAAGGTTTCTGTGTCTGAGTTGATCAAAGGACACCACACAGTATGTAAATGAATAACTGGAACACTCAACTTCTAGAGTGGAAATACTGAAGGACTTAATTTCTAAAGAAGAGGAGACATTTCAAATGTTACCTTCGTCCTCATTCGGATTTTTATATTCCAACTCTTGTTTCTCTTGTTGCAACGTCTCCTCCATTCTGAGTCCTACTATGAATGAATTCAACTCATTGAAGGCGGGCGAGCGCAGAGATGGAGACAGAATAACTTCTGACTGTTTTCTATACCCACCCCTAAAATTATCTGGTTAACCATTACCATAATGCTGGGAGAGTTCCTGCAGCTTTGGTCTTATCATATTTGTAAAGCTGGAGGAGTTGGCACAGCACTGACAGAAAAAAAGAAGAAGACTGGAGCATGTTGTGTGTGGGTGGTGCATGATAGGAATGAAATACAGTATGTATGTAGTAGTAACGGAGAAAATACAAGCTTTCTTGACCGCTGCTCAAAAGTAAAGCAACAATTGTGTGTGTGTAATGATGTCTTCATTAAACTAGCGAAAGACTGGATAATAAAAGGCACTTTTCTGTTTTGCATACATATTAATGTGCAAGCTAGGAGTCATTAGTAAAATGTTGCTGTTGCTTAGCAATGGGAAATGTCTGCTTTGACTGAATTTAGACGGTTATTCAATGACTAAATTGCTTAATATTGGTGAAGGGTACAAAACAGGTAGTTAAATCAAGTTCTGAACGTGATATATAAAGTACATGCTGCTCTGTGCATGAATAATATGCAGAAATAAAAATCAGTCAACAGGCTAAATGTGTCTATTTTTCTAGTAAAAAATATGTGCTTTGTAGTACTTGGGTTAAACTACTGTGGCGAAAAGCCAGTGGATGGTCAGAGACCAAGCAAGAAATCCTTTCGAATAGAGTGGGGGCATACCCATCTTATCTCACAGATGGAGAGCTGCTCAGTTAGGGTGTGTTCTCAATCTTCTCGCAGCACATTGAGCTCTGATGTGTGTGTTTGAGCCACTCAGTGAGAGAAGCTGTCCAGCAGAGTAAATAACACTCAACTGCCAATTGCCTCCAGCATTGTAGGGGAAAATGTTGAAGGTCCATTGTTAAATTCACTCGCTGCTGTATTGAAGGAGCTTCTTGCAATCCACACACACACACACACACACTTTATGAAGTTGTAGTAAGAGAAACGGTAAGCATTTCTAAGTTATTGTCTGATTCATGTAATAGTGCAGTGGATCTGCACCTTCACCGGTGTTGTCCAGGGTTAGATGCAATCTCCGTCTCTGGGAATCAAAAACCGATCCATGCACACTCAAATTCAAACTACCTTGGACATCTCAGATGATCACCAGCACCACCAGCATCTGTGTTGACTTCCAGCTGGTCAAAAGATCATAGGCTGCACACAGTTCACTCTTCAGCCTCATCAAAGTCCTGCAGACACAAGAATGGACTTGTACCAAGTATGCACGTCGTTGCAAATGACTGATTATTGGTAAAAATTTATTAGTAAAAAGGCTGTCACTGACACACACAACAATCAAGTTTGAGGAATGTCAAAGCAGATATTACAGTGCCATCTTCTGGTGTGCCGTCTCAACTACCAAACAATGATTTTAGAGACAGTATATATACAGTAATTGTAACACGCACAAGGCCAAAGATAAGGTATTCTATATTCATCTGCCCTCGACAGTGGATATAGTGAGTGTACAGTATTATTGCCTAGTCTTTTTTCTTTTACATCTTTACTATACAAGCAACTTTAAAACTAAATCCATGATTTTACAAACACCCAGAATGTCAATGATTCAGAGTTTTATTCAGAAAAATCAACAATTCATACTCAGCAGACCTTTACTTGAGTGCAGTCGTGTCTCAGGAAGCAAAGGGGGTTGGGGGTGGACGGGTACCCGACTCCACTACCATATGCATACACAATGCTCTCTTTACTGCAAACCAAACATACCCCTCCTAGCAATGTGTGAAAACGGTGGAAAAGAATCAGGCATTTATGAATCAACAGAGTACAACACAACTTATGCATGATGCAGTTTATTGAAAAAAAAATTCTCACACGGATTAGCGTCTTCATTCCCCGGACTATTATGACACAACAGATATTTTGCCTTGGTAGGCAACAGGTTTGAGTAATATTCACAACAGGAATTGTTTATGATGATAGACGTTTGCCATGGTCACACACTTAATATGCAACAATAACAATATGACGTTAAATATATATAATCAAACGTGGGCATGTTTTCAAGCTATGAAACTTGGTAAGTTAGGCAGATAAAAGTTCACCGTATGACCGACTTTTCTTTTTGACGTCTAATTGGCTGAATGCTTTTTGCGTAAAATGTAGACATGTATTCTGCATTCCTTCATTTAATAAAATTGAGCGTACAGACAAAAGGCCCGTGTCTTCACTAAACATATTACAGTACTTTCCTTGCAGAAATAAATTGCACCATAGCACTGTTTCGGGGCAGCGTCATGTTTTGTGACTGCAATGGCTTTGTAGAGGCGATGGGCGTTTCTGGACGCAGATGGCGCTGTTGAGCATATATTTTGTTTCAGTCCCGTTTCCCTCCATGGTTGTCTCCTCTCTCCGACTAACTTAGCGTTTGGCTCAGTTCATTATACAGTCCTATATTCTCCCTCCATTAGGGCATCTCTGCCTTTGGACTAAAGATCCCACCAAAACCCAAGAGAGAAAAGTTTAACTTTCACGGGGCAAGATGGACATGAAAAAGAGGATCCACTTGGAGCTAAGAAACAGGACACCGTCTGATGTGAGTCGTGCTTTTTAAAACCAACCCTTAGTTTTCTGGCTAGCCTCTTGCTAGCTAGCTTGCTACTTTTTTTGCTTTGCGAGTGACCTGTGTAGCTAACGTAATGGTGACCACATGGGCTTTAGATTGTGTTTCTCGTTTATAATCGGGTGGAAAACAGTCGCATAACAAGCTTAATCCTCTACACTGCTCTGGATTGGGCGTATAGGGGCAAGGAGATGAGAAAAGCTATATTCAATCGTTACTTTGAAACGGCGATTCCTCAGCTTGCTGGCATTATTGCAGTGCTTTAACCGTTTCGCAGCCTCCTTGGTCAGTGGTGCACACACGATACAGCTCGACTCCACCGTTGTAGCACAATTAGTAAACTTCTTTTTACGCTGATATATGAGGAAATTTGCTTCCTGCGCCGCGTTTGGCATTCACAGAGCGGTATATTATATACAGACCTTGGAAGCCATGTTTGCTGCTAGCATAACTGCTAAAATGGGGCTCTTTTTTTATTAGAAATGCACTTTACAACTTCAAGGCGTTTGTGCTAAAATTGAGTTTTTGTTACATGTACAGGGGCCATCGCCGATCACGAGTCATGTCTTGAAATTTCTGTAGAGTACATTAACGTTAATATCAAATGGCCAGATTCAGCAGCGACAACAAAAAAAAAACAGTCACTTGGTTCACGAGTCATCCATACCTTGACCACTTAAGCCACTGTTACTCTAACCATAGCCAGTTGATTTTTCCACACAAACTAGAACAAGCAGCCAACTATTCCCGTAATCGTTATTCGTCTAAAGCCACGTTTAAGCTGTTGCGATCCGTAAGTTTTAAAAGGGAGTGTGCAGCAGTTAATTCCATAAAATAGCTTACACACAGTTGTGCAGTAGCCACGTTACAGTTTCACATCCTTGCGTTTACACTGGTGTAAATATTGCACACGTTTTTGTTTTTTTTTTTAATTAAGTCTGGTGAGTCAGAATCATTCAGAGAGCAGCCACCTAACTTAGTATTTTTGTTCCCGCCATATTACCCCCTTCGCTACACCGGTCAAAGGCATCAAAATATATCCAGTCGTACACTTAAAACGTCAAAACACAATTATTCTGTGCTCCACGAACTGTCATTAAAGCTAAACTCCACATTGTTTGCAACTAAACGGACCGATTTGTTGGACAGCGGCTTCGGAAAACCGAGTCAGCCTGCTTGAATGACACGGAGATCCGTTGCACCGCGCTTGATGCGTGGGCAGGCAAAAACTCGACGGCCGGCGTTTCCTCTCGACCCATGCATGAAATAAAACAAATTTAACATCGAAAAATAATTTTGGTAATGTGCAAGTAACGATAATTACTCTTCCTAAACAGCACTTTTCGCCATTGAAGTGTTCAGAGAAGTGCATACTGTATCTCAGGGATCGCCATGTTGTCATTCTGTCGTCTTTGAAGCTCTGGGAGAAAGGAACTGTCTCCATCTTTGTTTTTACTAAATTTCCGTTCTCAATATATTTCCTTCGCCACTTCGACCTGAAAACGATGTAGTGCCCTGTAACAAACTGGCAATATCGGTCGTTCGCTCGACGTATAGGAATATTCCACTTCCCACATGGAACCTCGTTTAACGAAAAAAAAAAACGAAAAACAAAATCTTTACTAAGGGTGTATTCGCAATCCTTTCCGTTGCTGTTGGGTTGGCTAATGGCGGCCAGACAGAGCTCTCTAGCTGCTCCTCTACCGCACGGCAGCGTTTAAAAGGGGCAATGGCTAGCCTGTAGCGAGCTAGCTCTCAAAAATCATTGCATTTGTCATTAGTGACTGCATCAGCAGGCCATGGGAAGCTACTGCTTTGCTCTTCCTCGTTTCAAAGAAATCAATGCACTAACTGTCGTGCCCGGATAAATTGAGCACACAATAATACGAAATGTTTTTAGATGGAGACGCAGTATCCATTTCGGTGTTTTACTGGAGAAACCGTGATCTTTGACGTTTGACAACAACTTTTTTTGCAACGTTTTTGTCTAACACTGAATTGCGCAACCAGTGTTAGCTTTAACTGTCTCAAACTAACTCCGCCTTCAGACTTGTTTTTCTAATATTTTACAGCAACTGCAAAATACCTTTTGATTACTTTACACTACATTTATGTAGCTTAACGACAACGTCCCCTATTAAAAACGTTTTGGTTATTTAGTTTGCCAGCTTGTTTCATCTGATTTTGATTTCAAAAATTACATTGTTTTATTTAAAAGAGAGATCTCGTAATAAATATTTTTGTATTATTATGAATACCACATGTTTTAGAATCGGTTTCAATTACGGATGAATAATAGTAATAGTTTTTAAAAAATGCATAAA